>NW_015510715.1:9496-11589 GCF_001515645.1 Sinocyclocheilus grahami
ACACACACACACACACACATACACGCACCTTCCCATGCTTACCGACACGATGAGCTCTTTACAACCGGATTTCAGTCCCATCCCCAAATATATTATCATTGCCAAACCATGCATATGCATGTACCTGTAAGTTTTGCGTGTTATCCACAGTTTGCCATTGGAAGTAATCATTTGTTTTAGTGCATAATATGTTCAGTGTGCCACGGCGCTTCTTGCATCCATCCGGCGGGTCTCGTCCAGCAGCATAATCGCTTTTCCACCGTTTCCATGATCGAATCTCAGCATCCACGGGCAAAAACTCCGTTTCGGACGGTGTTGTTTGCTTGTCTCTCGGCTCTTGATTCTGCCGTATCCTTGCATTTAAAGATACGCGTGCATTTGAATAGCCGCGCGAGCAGTTATGGATCCGGCGCGGGCTGCAAGGGAATCAGTATGCAAATTATTTCAGTAACAATCGAAATGTTCGATCTGTGATCTGCGCACTCGCCTCTCACTCGCTCTCTCTCTCTCTCTCTTTCACATTCATAGCCCCCCTAAAGCACATTTCTCTTAACATAACAATGTTTTTTTTAAATAAACATTTTAAATATTAGCTGCATATTAAAAACAAAAACTCTGTCGACATTCAACTGATTATGTCAAATAAAATGCTGGTTAAAATGACTCGATCTGCTTTGGAATGTGTGAACACAGCAGAATGTGTTTAAAACGTGTTTAGATATTTTAAAACATTATTGAATCATACATTTATTATAAAGAGAATATAGTACAGCACAGACTCAAGGATATGCAAATAGGTTATTGTAAAACAGTGCGCGTACGCGAACAAGAACAGCAAAAAAGTTAGCCTTAAATACAATATCCCGTATTCCTAATACCATAATTCTATTCTTGGTATTTTCTGTTAAAATCCACTAATTTGTTAAGAAAGACATAAAACAAACAAGCAATGAAATGCATTTACAACTACATAAACCATACAAGGATTTGCGGATTATTTCTGATACCCTTTAAAAAAAAAAACATTCTCAAAATTTGATTAGAATTACATATAACCCTTATATTTCTGAAGCAGTCATCTACCCTATAATCAATAGGTACTGTGTGATTAATGTCTATCTGTTTATTTTTATTTATATCTATCTCTTTATCTTTATTTTCTTTATTAACAGGAATGTATCACAATAAATAAAGAATAAACATGATTACATTTAATAGGCAATATCAAATCTAAAATTGCTGAATGTATTGAAAACATGCAGCAATATAAATCTTGCAGTGCCCCTGGCCATAACCCATAATATTTATCATATATATATATATATAATTCTGTAATAAATTATACTTTTTGTGTGTGTGTGTGTGACTGGATGGCATTTGAGGAATCATATGGCTACAGTACACCCAACAGAACAAACACACAGAGAGACAAAGACAACATTGAACTGTTACATGCATTTGAGCTTCATCTTGGAGTTGCAGGCCATCTGCCATTGAGATGGGTTTGGGGATGATGTGTCAAGGGTCACTAGCAGGGTTCAAATGGCAACCAATGGTCACTCCATTGGACCAAAATCCTCAGTTCTGCTTAATTTAATGCTGATGATAATCTTGAAAAACACACTTGTTTTACTAAATCATTTATATGAATACGCTACATCTTAACTTAACCAATAACACAACCATTTCCCCAATCTTACTGCATGCAAGGATTGAGAATTGCTAAGGTAGCATCCAAATTTGGCTTTAGGGTAAATTTATAGCCCGCACACACTGAGCAATGTCTGAATTATTCAGATTTGGTCACTGAGCTGATACCGGTGCTGTTTCTGAACCACAGTGCGGTTTCCGAGCAGACCAGAGCTTGTTGATAAATCAGGCTTTGGCCATGATAATCTTTCATCATTAATATTTAATTAACAAGAAGCAGCTTGGTGCCTGAGCTGTACAGAGACTTAATTTAGCAGCTCTGTCCAGCCTTACAGGCAATGGCACTGCTCAAGAACATTTACATAAATGCCTGAAGTATATTAATAATTGCGCTAACTGATAGATAAATAGATATATAGATAGATAGATAGATAGATAGATAG
>NW_015510716.1:0-1194 GCF_001515645.1 Sinocyclocheilus grahami
GACGGATGGAGGCACTGCTGCGGTAGCATCAAATTAAGCAGGTACTGCAGCGGCAGTATCAAATGAGCGGGGCACGGCGGCGGCAATATCAAATTAAGCGGGGCACTGCAGCGCCAGTATCAAATGAGCAGGGAACTGCAGCGGCGGTATCAAATTAAGCAGGGCGCTGAAACGGTGGTATCAAATTAAGCAGGGCACTGCAGCAGCAGTATCAAATGAGAGGGGCACTGCAGTGGCAGTATAAATTAAGCAGAGCACTGCGGTGGCAGTATCAAATGAGTGGGGTATTGCAGCGCCGTATCAAATGAGCGGAGCCCTTCAGTGGCGGTATCAAAGTTAGCGGGGCACTGCAGCGGCGGTATCAAATTAGCGGGGCACTGCAACGGCGGTATCGAATTAAGCAGGGCACTGCGGCGCCAGTATCGAATTAAGCGGGGCACTGCGGCGGCAGCATCGAATGAGCGGGGCACTGTGGCGCCAGCATCAAACGAGCAGGGCACTGCGGCGGCAGCATCGAATGAGCGGGGCACTGCGGCGGCAGCATCGAATGAGCGGGGCACTGCGGCGGCAATATCGAATGAGCGGGGCACTGCGGCGGCAACATCGAATGAGCGGGGCACTGCGGCGGCAACATCGAATGAGCGGGGCACTGCGGCGGCAACATCGAATGAGCGGGGCACTGCGGCAGCAATATCGAATGAGCGGGGCACTGCGGCAGCAATATCGAATGAGCGGGGCACTGATGTAGTAGTATCAAATGAACCGGGCACTGCAGCGACAGTATCAAATGAAGCGGGCACTGCTGTGGCAGTATCAAATTAAGCAGGGCATTGCAGCGGCAGCATCAAATTTAATTTAACCGATCAGAATTAGATGGGCTTTCTTTGTGGGAAAATTATTGGTCCTAATATAGCTCTTGAAGGCGTCCGATGACCATCGATCGAGAGCTTGGATCTGCTGCTGTGAGAGGCTTTTTTGAGCTGCTGTAGTTGCTGCCCCGATTTGGAAGGATTGGCTGGAAAGTCTTTCTATGGGTATGCCTGGTTGGACAATGTTTTTGAACATCGTTTAGATAGATGTTTTTGAAACCAAATACGTGTGACGGGGTGGTTACAGTCATCGACAAAAAGAGGGTCAAGATGGGATGTAGACAGAGCTTCTGAATTGGAGGTAAGAAAAATGGCCTGATACGGT
>NW_015510716.1:1906-2660 GCF_001515645.1 Sinocyclocheilus grahami
TGGAATTTGCTGCCTTCATGGAGTGGACTCTGGCAAGAAACGAATTGCCATCCAGCCCCGTGGATGATCTCGTCAGGGGAGAAAGCCCCTGCACCGTGGCTGAGCTGATTATGGTGCGTCGAAAGTGCCAAACCGAAGAGGAGAGGGCTCCAGTCCCCGAATCCAGTCCAGAGCACCCTCCAGTGCCTGCTCCTAGAAAGTGCCCTCATGCCAGCTCCTCGTAAGCGCCCTCAAGTGTCCGCTCCTCCTGAGCGCCATCCTTTTCCCGTGTTCAGCCTAGAGGGGGCATCCTATCCAAAGTTAAGCCCTGAATGCCCGGAGACTCACAAATGCCCGCTCTCCCACCCACTCCTGCCTCCTTCACCACTGTCGTCTGGCAGCCCCTCTGCTCGCCCTCAGCCCACCATCATTATGGTGCGAGCTCCGCGGGTCTGCCATCCTCCAGCTACGGCCATGGCTGCAGAATACCTCACCTCCGTCTCCAGCCTCCAAGGCCCGAACTCCACCTCGGCCCGTAGACCCAGCGGCTCCACCTCGGCTCCTAGCTCCCTCACCTCCACGTCTCCTCCCTGGACTCTGTCTGCCAGCCCCCTCCCGGACATACGTCCTCCTCCTGAGTCTCCTCCTTAGTCCCCCCCCTGTTGTTCTACGGTGCAAGGACGCACCTTCCGGGAGGGGGGCGATATGTCAGGATTCTGGACTGGTCTGCGTCGTGTTTTGCCCGTTTCTGGTCCTGTGTTTCCTTATTTGGTCC
>NW_015510716.1:2810-5275 GCF_001515645.1 Sinocyclocheilus grahami
AGTTTTGTTAAGAAATGTGTACATTGACAATTTATATTTGTCAAGACTTGGTTCTACAATTTTTGTCTGTTTTGAAGGTTGGCAGATACTTAGGTGATTTTTAAAACATTTCTTTTCCACAGGAGACGAGGAGAAGACAGCTAGCAGACGCTGCAGAGAAGAGACAGAAAGAGGTAATGCTTCAAGAGCACTAGCACTGATATCTGACAGTATTACATGCATAAATGGCTATTGAAATACCCTGTTTACAAAATACTGTTGGAGATTTGGGCTTCAGTATCCCATCATTACTTCTGGATCAGGACAAACTCAGGATTCGAGCGATTATGATGACCCGAGTTGGTGTCAGTGGATTTTATGTCATATTCACCTCTACCAGCACAACAATCACAAATATAAGATCAGATTCATAACATTGATTATCTAACTGGACCCAGTCTCAGCAGCACCACATTGGATCATATTTATTACTATAATCTATAGGTATCACTATTTTGATAAACTCATTCTCTCACGACTTCCTGCTCTACATCTTTTATTCAATTTTTTTCATTTTTTTTTCTTCTCTCGAAGTCGGCAAACAACTATTAGGACAACAAAACAATGATCCTCACATTTTGAGATGCTTTTTAAACATCAGTGATTTGTGGAATAATGATTTTAATTTGCACACATGTGGTTGCTGGGCCATTTTACTGTCTCTTAGAGGTTTAAGGCCAAGCATAGAGGTGCTAAAGCGGCACGGTAAGTACACATCCTCATTCTGCTGTGTCCACAGACACTCTGCAGCTGAAACACCACAACAGGCATTTGTGTGATGTCAGAATGAGCTGGATTCTCACTGCTGCTGTAATGTCACAGTGCTTGTAGCCATACGGCTCTCTTTTTTCTGCTAACGTAATGGTGAACATGATAGTGTTTCGTCATTATCATTTACAGAGTCCCATTATATCTTTAGAGTTTAATAGTATTGAAAAGTATGACTTAGTATTGAAAATCATTAGATTATATATAGTTTTTTTTTTTGTAAATTGGCCAGACTCATTATGGCAATGAGAACTTGTTGGGAAAATCTGTTTAGTAAAATATGATTATTTTGATTTTATGTCAGGTTTTGTTTTAGTTTTAGTTTTTGCACACTCTGTACTCACATTTCCAGCTTGTCTACGGTGCAGCATGATTCTGCACGTGAGCACTGATTAATATCACACACTGGAGTAGTTGTTAACTAATGTTTGGATTCATTTCTGAAATGTGCTGTTGCTCCCACTGAATATGGGAACATGTATGGTGTGGCAGCTGTATTTTGTCTGAACTGTGTGTAGATCACCTACAGAGGTATCAAAAACCCAGAAGCCTTGGAGAGGAAAAAGAAGAAACAAGAAGAGACAGAGAAACAGACTATGAACTCTGTACCTTCTGAAGGCGGCGGGCTAAAGGTACATAAACTATTTACATTTTCCACAAATAGAGGACAAATTGGTGTCCTATTATTATTATTTATTTAATATTTAATATGTAATTAAGATACTTAAGAGTATGTTAAACTACCATCTAGCATGAAAATAGGTTTTTATCAAAAGTCTGTATCAGTTGTCCCACTTCAGAGGTCATGTGACCTTTGAATTTCTTTTTTTCTGTCTTTTATTATACAAAATGCCGTTATGATTCCATTTTGATGCATGAATCAATAGCATTTCAGAAAAAAAAATACACTACCGTTCAAATATTTTGTCAGTTATTTTTTTTTATATTTAAAATCAAATTTTTTTTTTTATTCAGCAGGCATATATGAAATTAACAAAAGATTTCAAATAAATATGTTTTATTAATCAAAGAAGCCTGAAAAAAAAACAATTACAGTTTACACAAAAATATTAAGCAGCACATCTATTTTCAACATATAATATATGGATAATAAGAATATAATATATAACATATAGATTATAATAAATGTTTATAAAGCACTAAATCATAATGTTAAAATGATTTCTGAAGGATCATGTTACACTGAAGACTAGTTATAAGTTAAGTTTTAGTTAAGTTAAGACTATAAGTTTGAATAATTTCACAATATTACTGTTTTTTTTTTTATCAAACAAATGCAGCCTCGGTGAACATAGAAGGCTTATTTCAAAAACACTGAAACATCTTATTTTATTTCGTAAAGTATTTTATTGGTTTAATTAAAACCGCATATCATAGCTATTAAAAAACTAATAATAATAAACAATCCTACAACCCACCCAACAGAACAGACATTTATATGATATATAATTAGATAGAGTTGAATGTAAGTACAGGTAACAAACCTGCAAACCTCATATAAAATACATAGAAAATATTTCATATAATATTTGGTTTGACTTTCTGAGCGGGACAACATTTTCCAAAGGTTAAGTTTCTTCTTTCATTGATATTTGATGTTAAAGGGGTCATATGATGCGATTTCAATTTTTCCTTTC
>NW_015510716.1:13834-15125 GCF_001515645.1 Sinocyclocheilus grahami
ACATTATATGACCCCTTTAAAGGAATAGTTCACCCAAAAAAAATTAAATTTGCTGAAAATTTACTCACTAATTTACTCCGGCCATCCAAGATGTAGATGAGTTTGTTTCTTCATCAGATTTGGAGAAATGTAGCATTACATTCTTTGTTTAGCAATGGATGCTCTGCAGTGAATGGGTGCCGTCAGAATGAGAGTCCAAACAGCTGATAAAAACATCACAATAATCCACACCCCTCCAGTCCATCAGTTAATCTCTTGAAAAGCTGCATGTTTGTAAGAAACAAATCCATCATTAAGATGTTTTTAACTTCAAACAGTTGCTTTCAGTTGAAATATAAGAGTCCTCTATCCATAATATTGCTTCCCCCAGTGAAAAAGTGGTCTGGTCTGAATCAGGAGAGAAATATACACTGATCAAACACAGTTTACAAGCCAAAACAGCTCTAAACAAATATGTGGGTGGATTTTGATGTGAGAGGCCAGAAGTGATGGTTTAAAACAGCTTTTCACTTTTAAAACAGCTATTCACTTACTTCAAAGATATTAATTGATCAACTGGAGTAGTGTTGTGGATTATTGTGATGATTTTACCAGCTGTTTGGATTCTCATTCTGACGGCACCCATTCACTTCATTGGTAAGCAAGGAACGTAATGCTATTTTTTTCAAATATGTTCAGATGAAGAAGCAAACTCATCTACAGTACATCTAAGATGGGTTGAGGGTGAGTATATACAGCAGATTAAAATTTTTGAGTAAACTATTCCTTTAATGCAGCTTTTCAGACCGACACAAACATTCACATGCCGTCAATGCAATAGGTATCAAGTTGGTCTAGTTAACATACAGCAATTGGTTTAGTGTGGGAATTGTTTTCTTTACAGTCGCCATAGAGTGTTGTGATTTTTCCATTAATTTTCCTTCTGTAGTGCTTTTTTGTCTCTAGTTAAGCTTGCTTACTGAAGACACCAGCACACCGTTATCCAAAAACATATTGGGGTCAGCTGTTATAATAGATATTAGAATTAAATTTTAATTTCTATCTTTAAAAAAAATATATCCAAAACTCTTAAAATTGTGGCATCAACATTTCACTAAGCATTTACCAGCCAACTAGATTTTTCTAAGACTTGGCCACAATTGCAGTCTTCATCTCTTATTTATTGAGTGCGAACACTCATTAAACACTCTTTCTAATGAGCTATGAATGATGGGAGTGATGTCATCACTCATGAGAGCAGTCAACGGTGTATTACTGCACAGCTCAGGGTAATAAAACACAACCGAGCACA
>NW_015510716.1:16581-19053 GCF_001515645.1 Sinocyclocheilus grahami
AAGGAAAACTTGAAATCGCATCATATGACCCCTTTAAACACAGTTTTATTACACTGGTTGTTGTATGTATCATGGTAGATGGAAATGAAATGTCCGGTAAGTGGCACTAAAAGGTTAACGCTCTATTGCATTTGAAATCAGTTTACCACCTACACTAAACTCTACCTTAAACCTAACCGATAATGCGAGAAAAGCAAACATGAGATAAAAAAAGATATGAAATGCACAGTATGTAGAGGAAATGTATGGATATGAAATGTATGTAGAGGAACCTTTTTTCAGACATGAAGGCAGAGTTATGTATTTCCAATGAGCCTGATGTGTAAATATGGCATCTAGCCTGACTACGGTTTGTTATGTGTTTTATACTTACTCTGATGAAAAGCATTTTCTCTCCAACACGGTAACGGCCCTGTGATTGTCGCTCTATGCAGAACTTATTTGGGCACTTACAGGGTGGATCTTCAGAAATGTGCTTCACCTGGAACGCGTTGCATGTAAAATGACAGAAATCGTTAAATTCTCATTATAGAGCAAATAAACATCTGTCAGTCTAAAAGTTACTGTGTTACAGATGACAAGAGTGAAATGTGAGAAAGGAAATGTTTCTCACAGCCTCATCCAGTAGCTTGCCGGTGCTTTTTTTGCTGGAGTTGGTCTTGTTGAATGGAGAGACGGATGGAGAAGCAGATGAAGATTGAGAATTGGAAGTGGGAGGTACGGGTGAGAGCGGAGGTTCAGGTGTCTTCTCTTCCTGTTCGATCTCTTTCTCCAGCTTTATAAGTCCAGGTGGCTCGACCTTATATCTGACACAACAGTGACCATTCACACTTTACATTGTGTTTATATGCACAACAAAATGCTGATTTAAAATAAACAAATAAAAATGCCTCACTATTAAAACAGACCTATGTAGGACTATGTAGCGACAATACTTAACAGATAACAGAATACTTCCTGATTGTAACATTGAAACAAGCCATTTTCTGTGAAGCTGCTTTACAACAATATATATTGTGAAAAGAACTATATACTGTACATAAACTTGACTAAAATTTACCTGGATGCTATTCTTCCCAGCTCCAGCAGACATAGACAAACCTCTCTTGGCTGTTTGTGTAAAACTAGAAGAACATAAATGCAAAAAACCATTAGACAAAACACAGCTACTGTACTGTATCGAAGAACTACAGAAAAACATCAATGTGGTTGAATGATGAACCCAAGAGACCTCAGAATGACACAGAGATGATGAAAGAGTAATTCACTGACAGCTAATGTTCTCAGCAAACAGTGACTGAACAACACATGCTTTTCATATGGCATTGTGGAGCATACAAACTACATTTCCCATGATCCAGTGGAGCCCTGTTGAAAAAAACAGCATATGCAGGTTAGGTATGGTTAGGTTTGAGCTGGTTTAAGCTGGTCCTGAGCAGGAGCTAGTTGCTCAACCAGCTTAGAACCATCACACTGTATGATCAGCTCATGGCTAGCTTAAACCAGCTGCCATGCTTCAAAACATACCTAACCTGCATATGCTGTTTTGGGGTTTCTTTCAACAGGGAATTGAGTGATGGCAACACAACACAACATGCATGAAATCTAGCATCTCCACATCAAACCTCAGAACATCCCACCTGAGCATAACGCATCCATGTGTTCATTTAGCTATTTCTAAAGAGGGAAAAGGAAGAAAAATGAATAAAGATTCTCTTTCAAAGGTGATTATTTTTCTTTTCAGTTAAAATTTGGTTAAATAACCCATCTTTTAACACCCTTTACACACCATACAGACGTGCTAATTTGATGATTAACCAGTTTTTTGGTGTGTAGAACAGATTTACAACACACCACACGCTTGATGAATCTCTTCTTGCACTGGTTTGCATTTCAAATCTCACCGGCATCCAAGCAGATTTTTCTGAATATTCAATTGAAAGTGATGTTAGGGCAGCTTTTCTGGCTTGAGTTTCTCACAGATATGTCTACATATAACACATTTCACCACAACTAAAAACACACTCGCATGCACTTTCTATTGTGTGTAACTCCAGAGGGAGAGAAACGATTCTTTCTGCATTCAGAAAACTCAGTTGTGCTGCCCTGCTGTACTCCCTAGACGACCCGATCTCGTCTTTCTCTCTCGTTCTTTCTGTTGTTTCAGCAGACTTGTTATTCTCTCCAGCTGTCTTGGACATGTGTTGAAAGCACAGCATAAAGAAGCAGAAGCTGCGCAACAATCTACCTGGAGCCTTTGCCGTTTGTATTCCTGATTCTGACACATGTCAGAGAGATGTCTGGTCCTCATACACATCATACAGCTGTTTACAGCTTTACACAGGAGAAGACTTACTCTCACCATCATAGTTAGTGTCTAGAATACCACAATTCTGAGAAATGCAGGGAAAGAAAAATTTATATAATTTAAATATTATTTTATATTTATATACAATTTTATAAAAAAAAAAA
>NW_015510716.1:19725-20511 GCF_001515645.1 Sinocyclocheilus grahami
ATTCTTGAAGGGGTTACACTCGCATCTGTGTTTGTATAAAGTATTTCTGGCCTAACTCATCTAATCTTTCCAAAATGCAGTTAGCTGCCTTGCTATCCAGTATCAACATAGGCAGCCACTTTCAAAACAAGCAATTCACAATTCAAAAATCCATGTTTCAAGATCAATGAATATGCATCGGCACGATTTGTAATCAATTCACTGAGAAAACAAGTGAATGAATTACATTCACCTAAAAATCACGTCTGCTCAAATCCACATGAACTGTAGCATAATCCACCTTTTCGAGCTGATTTGGATGCAGTCTCTCCTAAAGGGCCTAAATTAAATTAATTTTAAATTATAAAATCTGTTGTGTTTTTGTATTTGATGATTGGTGCAGGTCCAACACGCTCTCTCACTGCATTTACTCTAAAAATACAGAACTGCAGTTGTTGCAATAAATCAGGATTTAAGTCCTCTCACTGAGCAACGGATGATTTCATGTGAGTAAAAGACAACGACTGTTAACTCATAACTCTTTGTTGCTGTGTCAGAGCTGGATTTGTTTAAAAGACTCACCAAGCCCATCTGACTCAAACAGACAGGTGTCGTCCACGCCTACCTCTCGACACCATGACAGGAAGTTGGCTGTGTTGTCCCTGGCGAAAAAGGAACCGGACGCGGCACTGGCTCGGCAGGGAATCCTGCGGCTGGGGATCGTCTGAAAGAGAGAATTTGCCTGTGTTACTCTGTGCCACTGTAGACAGATATTTGCATTTAAAATGTCTCATATGCAAGAGGAAC
>NW_015510716.1:21877-22388 GCF_001515645.1 Sinocyclocheilus grahami
TCAGTCTCTCTCTTACTCTCCGTCTCACTCCTTCCCCCAGCAGGGGTCCAGATCGCTTTCCAAGCTTTCATTATTGCATATGCTTTCACAAACACAATCCCCCTTTCTCTAATCAATAATCAATAAGGATGAGCATGACAGATAAATGCATGCATTAGGAGCTGGTGGTGATCAAATAACACATATGAATCTCAGTGGGAGATTTACCCAGTGCATATTTTCATATAGGACACTGGGAAAGGATAGATGAGGTCATGCTGGAAGAACGTAGTTGTTGCTGGAATAGATTGTTTTCTCTTGCTTTTTCCAGAACATTCTCAAGCTTCCTCAATGACCAGTTATCAAAGTATTAGTTCCTCTTGTGAAGTAAGGTTTGATCACCGGAATGACAAAAAGAACTACAACAAAAACAAAAGCAGCTATTATAATATAAAAGCCTTTCTAGATATGTGTTCCATTTTTGAAAATTTAGACTTAAGCTAATGCTAAAAAGCTAATATTTAAATCTAAC
>NW_015510716.1:22398-22968 GCF_001515645.1 Sinocyclocheilus grahami
CTCATGTCATTCCAATACTGTTCGACTTCTGTTCATCTGTTCACAAATGACACAAGCATGTTTGAACGTTCCATTTTTACCATATTTGACAAGCTCTATGTATGTGTTGATCAATATTTATATGTGAATAAAAGCATGAATTAAGTCAATTTATCATATAAAGTGAGTATTTATCTATAGAACATTTGGATTAAACAGCTTTGTTCATATGGATTAATGTACTTTTTGAAGTGTCCAAACTGTGGTTGTGTGGACTTTCAATGAATGGGCATAAATGATGAGCGAATATTAAAAATCTTTATTTGTGTTCCAAAGATGAACAGAAGTCTTATGGGTTTGGAACGGCATGAGGGTGAGTAAGTCATGATAAAATATTTGGGTGAACTAAACATTTAATGCAAGTATGCAAATGTAGCTAGGTCAGCGCACATACTTGCAATTGGTTATGAATTGAGTTCCAACACATTCTGCAATGCAATGATACATGAAGACAATCTTGCATTGCAAGAAGCCAACCAAATGCAAATGTCAAGCGCTGGTGTAATTGGAGGGGTTACATTGGTGCCGTGA
>NW_015510716.1:24658-25432 GCF_001515645.1 Sinocyclocheilus grahami
TTTTTTTTTATTATCTTTTTTTTTGTGTTCATCTTAAGAAAGAAAGCCATATACATCTGGGATGGCAAAAGGGTGAGTGAATAATGACAGCATTTTTTTTTTTTTAGTGGACTATCCCTTTAATATACACACACACACAAACCCTCTGTCTTCCTCTCAGAGGTTAGTGGATGTGTTTGATATTGCATCTCTGTAGCCTCTGGACTGTGTGATCAATGAACAGCTGAACTCTCTCACTCTTTCTATCCCTGAGGTGTAACAACCTCAAATATTCCTCACATCTGTGCTGTTTTCACACATACACATATAGCGATCAGCCAAACCAGCATGCAGCAGCGCTCTGACATCTTTATACATATGAAAACAGTGGCAAACTTTATTATCTTACAGTATAACCATAACTCCACTGCAATGCTATATGTATTATATATTCTTTGCTTTATACAGATAATACAAATGAACCTAAAAAGGGCTTTTCACACTGTAAACTTTGAACCCAGTGTCAGCTAAACTCTTGGGTTTTTTAACCTCAAATAACATTCTTATTTGCATATTTATTAAGTCAATAACTTTGATTAGGTTACAACAGCCTAATTTACATAACTAAAAAGAGTAATAACAGTAATATTTAACCCACTACTTATTTAACTATACAAAAAACGCAATATGGGGCCTTTCTGGGGAATGACTAAAAATACTTCAGTGAATCTTTTTTATTTTTTTTTACATAGGTTCATTAAAATTAACAGTCAGTCAAATGGTTTGTTAAAAAAA
>NW_015510717.1:0-857 GCF_001515645.1 Sinocyclocheilus grahami
AATATATTTTAAAATGTAATTTATTCATGTGATGGCAAAACTGAATATTCAGCGGCCATTACTCCAGTCTTCAGTGTCAAATGATCCTTCAGAAATGATTCTGATTTGTTGCTTAAGAAAAATGAAAACAGTTGTGCTGCTGAATGTTTTGTCGAAACCATGATATAGTTTTTCAGGTTTCCTTGATGAATGGAAAGTTCAAAAGAGCTGCATTTATTTGTTACTTCCATAACATTATAAATGTCTTTACTGTCACTTTTTTTGTCCCTGCTGAATCAAAGTATTAACTTCTTTCTAAAAGAAAATCTTACTGACATTTTGAATGGTAGTGTAAGTCAGTTTGTAGCTTTAAAGATTTCAATACAGTAAATGTCATTCAGTTACACCATATCACATGACCTTCACACACACACACACACACACACACACACACTGCTCTCTCACTTCAGCATGCAAACCCTCTTACTGTTCACCCTCCATGTGCTGTGTGATTGTAGAGCAGCTGTAACTCTCCCCATCTTTTTCTTCCAGCACTGAATGATTTGACTCATGGGATATGCTGTATATTGGAATAGCTTTGACCTAGAGAACCATTTCCAGCATTAATTGATTTACACAATTGATGTCTTCTTTTTCTTCACCACCGACCTCAGTCACCCTCAGTGTATTATCACTAGGGTTTTGGATCTGGGTTTGGGCTGTTAAATACCAAAACCATCTTTCGCCCTGGTGTAGGCTGTACCCGTGCATAGCAACATGCAGGGGTCTCTTGGCAACCAGCTCACATGCGTGCGCGCACGTGTCGCTGCTGACATTTCTGCAGACCCTGTTGATCTTCTCCTTGATTCCTTTAACTC
>NW_015510717.1:4965-6456 GCF_001515645.1 Sinocyclocheilus grahami
CGCTTCAGAATGCATGCTGCATGTTTATCTGTCGATAATAATCTTGTAAATTGTTCTTAATGTGGTTTGCTTGTTTGTATGTCTTGTATGCATGTATAAGTGGTTTGATTGTGACTTATATCTGTAATGTCACTTTATAAATACACATTTATCTGCAGGTTTTCTTCAAAATGCACTTTGTATTGTGTACTTTTATTGACATGTTGAGTCTGTACTAGAGAGCATGTGCAAAATTATATCCAGATGTATATCAATAAATCAGGTGCTTTGATCTGATTTGATTAGTAATGCACAGAAGTTGTTTTAGCGAAACATGAAACTGAAATTTAAGTTGCCATTTAGCTGAAAACTGAAATAATTTGGTAATAATTACATTTGCGAAATTGGATAATTGAACTCGGTATGCTTTTGAAGGTGTTGTGTTCTTAGATGATAAATTAATCCAATCATAGTAGTTTAACAACAAGTCGCTCTCAGTATTTCAAAATTATTTAATCTGAAACCAAAAAAATCATTACTGCTTTTGCTGTTTTGGCCGAATATTGGACCGTGAACACTTGACATTCCTCCCTAGTACAACTGGAGCCATAGTTATTCACATGTATTAATGTCTAGATCTGCAATAGACTTCAGCGGATGATTTTCAAAGTATTTAGGTTATAATTAATGTTAGAAAACCAAAAATAAAGTTTTGGTAATTAAATTTGGATAATTGGTTAATTGAACTTGGTATGCTCTTCAAGGTGTCGAGTTTTTGGTGATAAATTAAACCAGTCGTAGTAAAGTTCTTCAGCAACAAGCCACCTCTCAATATATCAGCCAAACTACTTTTGCATATTGCTATTTTAGCATCATTTTTGGGAATGGTTTAGTGTGTCCATAATATTGCTGACATGTTTACCTTTTGTAGCTCATCTACGTTTTGTGCATGAAATAGTCAAACGACTAATTTGAGAAGCGCCAATTAAACGTCACTCATTTCGATCAAAGATTTCAGCCTTTCAAAACATTTTCCTTTGAAAGCTAAAATGCATTCTTTTTTGCTGTTTCAACCAAATATTTTAAGTTGCTGTAATTTTGGTGCATCACTAGATTTAATCCGTATAGGTTTAGATTCAAGCCTCAGTTTCACTGTAACAGTATCCAGAAAAAGAAACCAGGTAAATGCTAAAAACGGTGTTGCTGCGGTCAGCTCCGTACTCTACTCTGACAGTACCAGCATTTTGGTTTCATGCTCTAAGTGTCTGCCCACCACACTGGAGTGCCCTTTTAAATGGAAGCCTGGGGCACGCGCTCTTCCACAGCTGGAATCTGAGTGGGCATGACAGGAATGCCACTGCAGAAAAGAGCAGCGGCACATACACAGACACAGTAACACACATCTATTAACACCCATGCTTTTTTGGATTTTACTGAGCTAAGCAAGTAAACTAAACCAACTCATGCCAATTTAAGCAGTGCACCCAGCTGTGTTTTTCAGTATATGCATAT
>NW_015510717.1:9732-11589 GCF_001515645.1 Sinocyclocheilus grahami
TGTGTGTGTGTGTCAGCATGCACAGTGTGTTTGTTACTGTGTGTGTATGTGTTTGAGGCAGTAAAGTTGTGTGTTAAGGCAGGAGAAATGTTGTCTTCATTCTCCCCTCAGCCAGAGAATCTGCTCTTGGCCAGTAAGTGCAAGAACGCCGCTGTGAAGCTGGCCGACTTTGGACTGGCCATTGAGGTGCAGGGAGACCAGCAGGCATGGTTTGGTATGAAGACATTGCCATAATAACGCAAACCTGTAGTTTGATATTGAGAGACGCCCACAGAATTTATAACAAACATTTTAGAACTCGTTTGTACTGCATACATCTTTATTTTCACATTTTATTGTGGATTTTACAGGATTTGCAGGGACACCAGGTTACCTGTCCCCTGAGGTGCTGAGGAAGGAAGCATATGGCAAACCGGTGGACATCTGGGCCTGCGGTAAATAAACTCAAATGCAGTGACAAGCACATGCTCATTTTGAAGAAATTACAAGAGATTTATGTGATGTGTGCCAAAACTAAGTGAGTTGCCTTGCTGTCTACTTCACTGTCTACCTTCCCTGCTGATATAAAGCTATTTAAACCAGCCCAAGAGGGTTTTCTGTTCTCTGCTGGCCTCCTCTCCTAGTCAAGCTAGTCTGGTTGTCTGGTTTTAGAGGGGTTTTGGACACTTTCTCAATTTTTTGGCCCGCCAGCTAAACTATAAACACCAGCTTGACCAAGATGGAAGATCAAACAGACTAGGAAACTGGACTTAGGCTGGTTTATTTGTTTTCAGCAGGGTCCTAAAGGGATGTTCATACATAAAGAGATTTGCAGTGACAGATAGAGGAAGTCATTCATTTTCAGTGAGAGTTGGTGATTTCCAGTCAACCTGCATAACACCAATTAAGCCTATGAGCAAACAAAGGCACAGAGACTCAGCAACCTCATCTATTTTGTGCTTCTTTTGAGTATGGAACAAATAATATTAACTGGTAGCACTGTTTAACTGGCTGTACTGTATGCAACAGCCTTAAGAATGTTGCTTACTTAGGCTCTACATGGAACAGATTTTTTTTTCTTTTTAATTCTCTTTATTAAGGTGTGATTCTGTACATTCTGCTGGTTGGATATCCACCTTTCTGGGATGAGGATCAGCACAAACTTTACCAACAGATCAAAGCGGGAGCTTATGATGTGAGTTTTTGGATCGTTTCAGTTTTGTGTACAGTATTTACAAAAAATGATCAAAACGCATTATTGCTGTCACAAGTTTAGAAAATCACATTTAAATTTGTATTCGTTTTACTGTAGATTGCACAATGCATTTTTAACACTTAAAGACATTGTTTGTCCAATAGACTGCTAAAAGATGTATTTTAAAATAAAAGTAGCCTATTTCATAGAATGACTGATTTATTTTTTGGCTGAGCCAAAATTGACTCATATATCTTCATATTTCCAGTAAATTTAGAAAAGGGAACTTCAATAGGTGACTTAATTTTCTTAGAAATGCGCGATTTCTAGTCAAAAGTTACAGAAATTGCAAATTCCAACAGGTGGTTTATTTGATGCAGTGCTTGCTGACAGAGCTAAACTGTAGTTGTATAATAATCGTGTTTTTTATTTCTCTAATAGTTTCCATCTCCAGAATGGGACACAGTTACTCCTGAAGCCAAAAATCTCATCAATCAAATGCTAACCATAAACCCTGCCAAGAGGATCACTGCACAGGAAGCTCTCAAACACCCATGGGTCTGCGTATGTGTTCACCGACGCGCACATGCAGACATATAGAACACTTATACAAAAACAGCAAAACACGGGTATAGATATACAGTAAAAATCTTTTCCCTATTTGTTTCCATAGCAACGCTCTA
>NW_015510718.1:0-690 GCF_001515645.1 Sinocyclocheilus grahami
ATGGAAAGCAATTTCCCTCTGGGATTAATATTTAAAAAAAAAAAATTTTTTATTGAATTGAAAAAATAGTGATGTATTTTAAGTAAGATGCTAATGAGGTCTAAGCCACTACTCTCTTTATCAGTTTAAAAAAAAAATGAAGCATTTACTGTTCTTTCAAATTGTTTGATTCTTTTTAGTAACTCTTTTTCAGTTCTTATTAGAACCTGTAAGATGTGTGCAGGTGTCCTTGTTATCTGCAGGTCATCGGTCTGGATTTCCTGCTGGGAAATGATGACATGTGGCACGTGTTGCTGGGTCTTTCTGGAGCTCCTGCCATCCTGCAGAGTCTGCTGCTGCTTGTATGTCCAGAAAGCCCTCGATTCCTCTACATCAAACAAGGCAAAGTGGAAGAAGCATGCAAGAGTATGTGCCCAAAGCCTTCTCACTCACTACTCTTGGACAACATGCGTTGATAATAGGCCGTTTATGAGAATAAAGTCACAACATTGACACTTAAGTACTAATATTTTAAGAATAAAGTCAAAACTACAATAACATTTTGTGCGATTCAAGTCAGTATGATAATAAGGAAAGTAGCATCAAAGTGAAATGGAGCTGGCTGTCATTACAGATTGCACAAAACAAGCAATTTCCTGAATGTCTGTCTGGTTCTTTCTCCTTAATAAATTCAATTTCCTTCAGGTTCAC
>NW_015510718.1:4017-4963 GCF_001515645.1 Sinocyclocheilus grahami
ACAACAGCATAATCGGGAAAGATGGTGCACAATATAGACATGCACTGGCTTTGTTGCAACCAATGTTGAGACTTACATGATTGTATATTATTTTTATATTCCCAGTGTTATATCTGTAAAAGATATTTTAAAGGCATTATAAAATAATATTAAGTGTGATTTGTCCTTTTAGTTTAATATAGAGAAATTTGGTTTTGTCATACAACTCAAACAATCACCTGAAAGAAGATTAACCTATGAAAAAACATCACCTACAGTTTGTTAGTGCATAAATAATAAAATTCTTACATTTTGTTCAAGAGTTACATTGGTGGTATTATATTTGTGTATTTTTGCCATTATAAAATTGTCCATATTTTGAAGTAAATCATTCCAATAACAAACTTCCATAGCAATGATTTGCTTTGCTGGATATAGGACTGTTAGGAAATAACAGTTAGGGCCTTCTTTACTGCAGCTACAGTAGTAGGTTGATGGTTGATACAGTACATAGGAAGGCCTTTGAAAACACCATGGTGCTGAAACTCTTTTTGCTGTGTTGTTTTTGTCATTCTTACATTAAATATACTTATGGCAGTTTGATGAGTGTCAATGTACCTGGAAAGTTATTGCAAAGATGTTGTGTACATTACTTACTGTACATTTACCATTCACAATTTTGGAGTTGGTAGATAGTAAGCACAAGAGACTTCTCTCAAAAACATTAAACAATCCTACCAAGGCTACATTTATTTGTAATTGTTAATATTGTTCAATATTATTATTTAAAATAACTTTTCATTGTCACATGATGCTTCAGAAATGAATCATTCTAATATGGTGATTGGGTTCTCAAGAAACATATATCATTGTTGATAAACAGGGCTGTGCAGACATTTTGAGGGGCAGTGGCCCAAACCAAAAAAAATCTGTCTCTTCCCTCTCTGGCTCATTGTATTGCCTTTCT
>NW_015510718.1:5017-7151 GCF_001515645.1 Sinocyclocheilus grahami
TTTAATGTCCATCTTACTTTTTTATCACACTCAAGCATATTCCTTCGTTGTCAGCCAGTCTTACCTGTACCTGTCTGATTTAGCTGATGCTCAGTGGGCTCTTCCTCACTCTCTGAGCCTGCTTCTTCCTCATCTTCAGTGGAAGTATAAATATTAGTCATTTAACCCTCATCCGTCCTTTGGGTCATTTTGACCAAAAACTCATTTTTAAAGATTTTTATTTATTTTTTTTAAAGCGAGCGTTGATCGTTATGGTATGAGACTTTGTGACTTTTGTCACTCTTGTCACACTAACTGGGAATACATGAAAAAAAATTCAAGTGAATTCGAGCAGTTTAAGTGGGTGTTATATAAAAAGTAACAAATGTCCCTCGCGGGTCATTTTGACCCGCCACTGGAAAAGCATGGAATTAACGAAAAAAACTGTGGATTTTTTCAAATTTAATTTAGTCACACTTGAGCATGGAGCACACACACACAAAATTTGAGTCGATTCGAGGATTCTATGTGGGTGTAATAAAAAAAATTACAAAAGTGTCCCTTGCTGGTCATTTTGACCCAGCCATAGGAATTAATGGTATGTCTGAAAAAAAAAAACTTTTTTTTTTTATTTGATTTTTTTTACTATACAAAAATCTGACACAATCCAGAAAAGATGAATACCCAAACGAAGGGCTGAGTCTGCAGAATGTCCCCAATGCACAAAAAACTTTCATACCCACACACACAGGCACACAAGCACACACATGGCACACATGCTCCCATTGAAGCACATTATAGCATGTATGATGTTTCTGTCATTTTGAAATTTTTTTTTGACTTAGTTCAGTTTGAGTGATGGGGTGGAGACCAATGAGTTTATTTCATATTTATATTTTTTAATTGATCTTTTAATGTATATCTTTGTTTTGATGTATATCTGAAAGCCTTGAGATATATCTGAAAGCTTAATGAAGCCTCAAGGTGGTGTAGTTTTAAAGATTTCACTTGTTTGGCTCATTTAAGAATCTCCATAGGATTCTTGTCGCCGTGATTTTGCCAAGTAAGACATGTTCCTGGATCAACATTACTGTCCAAAAATATAGACCTAACCCAATCCCTTCCCCTAAACCTAACCTTACCCATAATTTATTCCTAAAATCAGAGGGAAATGATAGGTGAATAACAAGGGTGTTGAAGCATCCAACCCTGATTGTAAGCCTAAAACTGACATTTCTTGAAAACGTATCCCTCAATTCTGATTGGTTGATTGGAATGTTGTTCCAGGATCAACAAGGATGTTGATCCAGGAACATGCTGTACTTGAAATCATGTTCACCTAGGATTCTGTGGGGCCTCCTCTAGTGGCTGTAATCATAAAACGCAATTTTATGTCCTTTTTCCCCACCAGATGACATCAGAGACACTCAGTGACCTAGGTCTTGATGGATCATCATGTTTAAAGTATAAATATGCAGAAATTGTGTCTTTCTTTGTTTTTTTTTGGTGAAAAAAATTACAAAAATATGCTCCTTTTCATAAAAATATCCAGAATTTTATGTGAATAAAATAAAAATCACCAAAAATAATAAAATAAATTAGGAAAAAAATATATAAAAATGGACCAATATAAGCTTTCTGGATCAAAATTTATTTTTTCATTTTTGGCCTTTGGGTCATTTTGACCAACGAGGGACACTTTTGCTATGTTCGGGAGCATAAATCTATATTATATAAACAACTCATTTTGAACATGCATACATTTTTAACTATTTATAGGCCTACTATTAATATGGTTTTAATGAAATATTAGCCTATAAATATGATGGTATCAACTAAGACAAGTGATTATAATGTGAAATTTACTTAATTACAAGAATTAAAGTGTGACAAACTGCTAAATATTCTATATGTGACCCTGGACCACGAAATCAGTCAAAAGTAGCATAGGTATATTTGTAACAATAGCCAATAAAACATTGTATCCATGTTTTTTCTTGTATGCCAAAGATCATTAGGATATGATGTAAAGGTCATGTTCCATGACTTTATTTTTGATTATTAATATGCATTTGGACAACTTTAAATGCACCCTCAGATTTCAAATAGGTGTATCTCGGCCAAATATTGTCCTATCCTAAAAAAACATACATCA
>NW_015510718.1:7845-9909 GCF_001515645.1 Sinocyclocheilus grahami
TCCTCAAATCAACATCAAATGCAAAAATAGATATAAATGATGCAATATATAATACAATAAATGCTCTAATAGCATCGCTGTTTGGACATCTATTGGGAGTTTTTTTTTTAAATCCAGTGTTTGTTTTCAGTTCAGTTGTTTTCATGAAAATCCACTTAATATTAGCTACACATTCAATTGCACTCTCCTCTGAAACAGTTATATGACAGTTACATGTAATTACCATGTATGCAAATGCATTAAACCCATAGAATAGAATGTAGTAACGTTATGGCAAATATGAAAAAATCATTATAGTGTTATATTTGGTCTCCAAATCGTAAGTATCGGTTTAGGGAATAGTGCATCTGACCCATATCTAAATAGTTCTGTCTTAAATCATAAGATTTAAGATTCAGGTGCGAAAATAATTAATATCTATAGTGCATGAGCAGAGAGATTTGTGAGTGCACAGGACACCGTTTGAGTGAGAGGAGAGACACGTTTTAAGTGCGCGCACTCTCTCCGGGCGAGAGCAGCGTGTATCTGAGCGCGCGCGTCCGGTTTTGTGCTAGAGCAAAGGAAATCCGCGCGCGAGCGGAGAGATTCTCGCTCGCGCATTATATTAATGTGCTTTCGCGCAACAATAATGCGCTCTCGACATTTGTCATTAAAATAACGCCATAGAAACAGTCCTCCATAAAACGCGCTGGACACATCTGACTATTTGGGTTGAACTGTTATGGAGGGCAGAGGGGCAGTGGCTCTAGCCACCGAGCCACCCCCCTGTGCACAGCTCTGTTGATAAAGGTGGAAGGCTGAAGTTGAATGGGTGGCTAGACAGTGCATTCTCCAATAAACTGAACGTTGGTAGTTGCTAATACTACAGATCAAACTAGATAAAAAAAAAGGTTCGTCAAGACAAACTTTAGGTTGGCTTGAGAAAGCCAAGCCTGAAAGTTTAAAGCAGCTGTAAAAGCTTCATATTTGAAAATGTAGATAAATTAGAAAATTAGCATGTTGCTAGCTTGATTAGCATTCAGTTAGCATGTTGCTAATCATTTTTCTATGATTAGCATGTTGCTAACATGATTAGCATGTAGCTAAATTCAAGCTCTTACGGCATACTAGAAACTTAAAGGCAGGTGTGTTGAGGCAAGTTGGAGCTAAACTCTGCAGGACACCGGCCCTCCAGGACCGAGTTTGAGCACCCTGGATTAGATAGATGTTGATAACATGTTTCTAGCATGATTAGCATGTTTTAACATGATTGGCCTGTTACTGGCAATTTGTTGGCATAATTAGCATGTTTCTACCATGATTAGCAAATAACTGGCATGTTGATAGCATGATTAGCAAATAACTAGCATTTTGCTAGCATGATTAGCATGCTACTAGCATTATGCTAGCATTATTAACAAGTAACTAACATGTTGTTAACATGATTAGCAAGTAACTAGCATGTTGGTAGCATTATTAGCAAGTGACTAGCATGTCAATAGCATGATTAGCCAGTTATTAGCATGTCTCTAGCCTGATTAACATGTTACTACCATGTTGCTAGCATGATTAGCATGCTACTAACATGTTGTTAACATGATTAACAAGTGACTAACATGTTTCTAGCATGATTAGCATTTTACTAGCATTTTGCTAGCATTATTAGCAAGTAACTACCATGTTTCTAGCATGATTAGCAAGTTACTAGTATGTCGTTAGCATTTTTCTAGCATTATTAGCATGTTACTAGCCTGTCGCTAGCATGTTTCTAGCATGCTACTAGCATGATTAGCAAGTAACTAGCATGTTACTTGGATGATTAACAAGTTACTAGCATGTCAATACCATGTTTCTAACATGATTAGCATGTTATTAACACATTGCTAACATGATTAGCATGCTACTAGCATGTTGCTAGCATGATTAGCATGTTTCTAGCATAAATAGCAAGTTACTAGCATGTCACTAATAATGGATGAGACTGAATCTTCCTCAGTCCAGCAGAGTCCAAAGTAAATTTTTTAAATCTCGAAACAAACTGTGAATGCTGAGCACCGTTTCTGAGCTTCTTGGCAAAAAAATAAA
>NW_015510718.1:10226-11587 GCF_001515645.1 Sinocyclocheilus grahami
GATAGATAGATGACCTATAAACTTAAAATATTTTGTAATTTCTGATGGGAGGAGTAAATACAACTCTTGCATACATAACTAACGAGGGTTAATTATAAGCAAAATGTTTAACTGTGTGCTCTTAGGACAAGGGTAACGTTACGTTTTCTGAGGCTAGCAGGGCGAGGCAATTCCCACTGTTTTCAATAATAAGTGTAGGCTTATTTAATCAATTACAATAGCATATTTGTTGGCAAAACCAAAATAATGGTTTGTGTTTTTCTTTTAGTTGCATTTTACATTTTCACTATTTGGTGAATTGTTTTGTATCTCCTAATTGTTTGACTAGGCTACTTCAATCTGAGCACTACGCAGCTGAAACAGTTTCTCCTCGTGCATGAGAATCTCGTTGCGGTAAAGGTTCACGCGCATGCGCAGATCTCTCCGTCTTTTGTTGGAAGGGAATGACTGGCGTTTTCAATGCTCTCCGCTCCAGCATCGCAACATTTCTAGACGAATCCTCTGTATACAGTACAGTGGGTGGATACAACTCTGGAAAGAGGATTTGGCGATTGAAGACGGTGTCCTGAAGCGGTCGATTGTGTGATCAGAGCGTCTGGGTGGGGAAATGTTTTATTTTGCATGTGTGTCAAGCTGGTGCAAAGCTAGACGGAGCAGCATAACGGCCTGACAAAAGTTCTTGATTCAGATGCGAACCTCTCCGTTTACTCCGTTACGAACGATGTGCCATAGTTTGTGTTTGTTCACGAGCAAAATCGTGTTTCATACAGTTTATGAGATCATAAAGTGTCTTTAAATGATTCGGTCAATTCAGTAGTTCCGGTTAACTTCGCGTGAGTCATTCATCTAGCCCAAACTGCTCCGACTGCATTAGATTCGGCAAATTTATGGAGTTTAACCTCACACGCTTGTTTTTTGGTAGCCAGGTCGTGGTAGTTAGTTAATGAGTCGTAGGTTTCACAGATACGACATTGGTAATGAGTTCGTATGGTTAGCCTAGTTAAGTTACGTTCCAACACTACAGTCTACTCCATTAGCGCACTCCAACCAGGCCAAAAGTTGTATAAGCTTTTACATGCTCTGTTGAATTAAGTCTACTGTATAAAGATTACCAGAGAAATTAATCACTTTAATTTTCAATTCAGCAAACTACCAATGTTTTAATACACTTAAAGGACCGTTCACGCAAAAAGTCACCCTCGTGGCGATTCAAACCTGTATGACTTTCTTCTGTGGAACAGATAAGTTTTGGTTACTGTTGGTTCCAAAAAACAAAACTGAGACATAAGACATTTT
Source organism: Sinocyclocheilus grahami (assembly GCF_001515645.1). NCBI lineage: Eukaryota > Metazoa > Chordata > Actinopteri > Cypriniformes > Cyprinidae > Sinocyclocheilus > Sinocyclocheilus grahami. Next base: position 11,523 of record NW_015510718.1, read on the forward strand.
CAGTAAGGAAGGCAAGTAATACAGGTTTGAAACAACGTATGGCTGAGTAAATAACACTTTTTTTT
>NW_015510719.1:0-566 GCF_001515645.1 Sinocyclocheilus grahami
ATTACATTTTAAAATATATTCAAATAGAACACAGTTATTTTAAATTGTAATATTATTTCACAATATTACTTCATTTTTGGTCAAATTAAATGGAGCGCTGGTGAGATTAAGAGACTTTAAGCATTAAAAAAATTACCAATCTCAAATTTTTGAACAGTTGTCTAAACTGAAATTATTTTAGATAAAAACACTAATGACATAATTAAAAACTAATCCTAGCATCTAATAATTCACTACATAATCACAACATGGTTATAAAAAATGTCTCACTTGGTCTCTATAAGGATGTCAGCATTAGCAGGATTCAGCACCGCGTTACAGATCAGCTCCTGAGTCACTGGGATGGACTTGTTCATTGACACACACAGATCGGACAGGTAGTCCAGAAACCTAAACATAAACAGTACATGGAAATATGTCAGACTTTCTTGGCACTCACATAAGCAAACATGTTTAAGCATTGCTCTCAAACTTTTGGACAGACACTCTATCCCACCTTGGTTCACGGTTTTTCCTCACAAGGCTAACAAACGTGTCAATTTCTGCCGCCGTGATGTGCTTCTCCA
>NW_015510719.1:2138-3041 GCF_001515645.1 Sinocyclocheilus grahami
AGAACTCTTTTAAGAACTGTTCACTGAAAGGTTCTTTAGAGATCCAAAAATTGTTGTTCTATGGCAACGTTGCGGAAAGAAAATCCTTCTGGAACAATCATTTTTAAAACTGTATACCATCTAAATATGGTCTCTGGAACCAACCATCCTGACCAAAAAGTTAATAGGTTTCAGTTTGCAATTACATAATGAAAGACTTTTTATGAGCCCTGATGTTTATTTCAAGAAAAACTGATTTACTCTTTTACTCATTTAATCTTTTAAATGTTATTCTAAACCAGGGATGAGTGAGACTAGTCAAAATTGGAAATACTAATTGTCATTTTAATGTTACCAAGCCAAAAATAAAGTAATGTCACCTCAAATGTTGCATGCATGCATTTCCTTTGCGCCTCTTGATAAAGGTTTAAAACAGGACACATTATGAATGAAAGGGAACTGATTTTCTTTGACATTTTTTCATGTTATTTCAATATAATAGTGTTTATTAGTGCAGAGTTTACAAGGGTAACCATGGTATTCGCTGTATGTCTGCTTGTCCAAAAGCGCCACCTGCTGTCAGAGAGTGAATTTGAATTTTCATTCGGCCTGTCTGCTGCTTTTGTTGCCGTCAGTGTGTAAATTTTAACCGTTTGATGGAAAATAAGAACAATTTGGATAAGGTATCAAGAATTATTTGACTGTTTGATTCATCATTTCAAATGGATTGCATACGCACACAATGTTTTCTGAGGCTTTTAGACTAGTCGATTGGTCTTAGTGCACATCCCTATTCTACACCTGAAAATTTTCATTTTAAGGTGAAGGGCATGTCTTTTAGGTACTACAAGTGGTATTGAAGAACATTCTACCTGTTTTAAGATATTCTGCTCTCTCATGAGTTTCTGCCGTTCACGGTTGGGT
>NW_015510719.1:6512-7349 GCF_001515645.1 Sinocyclocheilus grahami
TGTGTGTGTGTGTGTGTGAGAGAGAGAGAATGTCACCTCTTAACTCTAGGTCAACTTTTCTTTTTTAAATTTAATTAATACTTTTATTCAGCAAGGGTGCATTACATTGATCAAAAGTGGCAAAAAACAACATTTCAAATAACCGCTGTTCTTTTAAACATTCTATTCATCAAAGAATCATAAAAATGCATCACATTTTCCACAAAAATATTAACCAGCACAACTGTTTTCAACAATTATAAAGATAAGAAATGTTCATTGAGCACCAAATCAGCTGAAGGATCATGTGACACTGAAAATTCAGCTTCGCATCGCAGGAATAAATTGCATTGTAACATATATTAAAACAGAAAACCGCCATTTTAAATTGGAAAAATATTTCACAATATTACAGCTTTTACGGCATTTTTGTTTAAATAAAAGCAGCCTAGGTGATCATAAGAGAGAAAGATCTTACTGACTTACTTTTTTTTTTAATTCAAGAGGCTATTTTTGCACTTGAAAGAGTCTGATTCATATCAGAGTGAGTATTTCTTTATTCAGTTAGACTTGACGTTAAAATGGCATGCATCAAATACACATTAGATTGACATATAAAACTGAAAATAAGATTTTTGGCATCGGGCACACAGCTCTGGTGTCACTGTCATTTCATGAGGATCTGATTTGGGTCTCAGTCAACTGAGGCTTGAATGTAACCAAAGAGTCACAGAATTCATTCACTCAAAGGACACGCATCTATACAATTACACACAGACAAGTAAGTCAAATTGGGCCTAATAGTTCACACAAACACATAACCAGGCTTTAGACGGACCACAAGTGGACATCAGACAC
>NW_015510719.1:9014-9607 GCF_001515645.1 Sinocyclocheilus grahami
AATATATATATATATATATATATATATATATATATATAGTTTCTTGTTTTTTGTAATTATCAATTCTGCATTTGCATACAATATATATGTATATAACAAACACACATAACATATAGCCTATGTACAAAAGTGTTTTTAAGCATTAAAACTATAAAAGTTTATTACAGATTTTTTTTTCTTATACATTAGAATGTGCCCTGCTTTATTTTATTTTTTGAGCAAAACAATAATGAAAGAAAATATCATTCATTTTTACCATGATTTACATAAGACACCCACTAAAATGTTTTTCAGTTTCACAATAGTTTATGTACCAAAAAAATCCTAACAGGCATATTTAAAACTATTAAAAAATATTTACAAATCATTACAAGACATAAAAAAAAAAACACTATTTAAGGACCACAGTGCAGCCCCTAAATATGAACTCATTACCATTTTAAATCTTACCACTATCCTTCAAACCACTGATTTAACAATTTGTCAGCAAAAATAATAATCATTTAAAATATTATTTTACCCATATTTTGACCCATTATTTTCACAGACGTTATTTGGAACATTTCAGCAGACACTTTACTGGGATTTAATAT
>NW_015510719.1:11348-11587 GCF_001515645.1 Sinocyclocheilus grahami
ACGTAACCATGGAGACACAACACCTTGCTCAGTTTATTGATTATGTGACTAAGATAAAACCAGTCTTAGCTGAGGAAACAATCTTTGATTCGTGACATGCTTACAACTTTGCATGTGACATGAAGTTCTACAAAGCGTTCGAGAACATGACAAAGAAGCAGATCTCGATCAGTCTCATGGTGCGGTATATGTGGGTTCTAGCAAAACAGGTTTAGCAGTTTTTTAGTCAACAATAAAGT
>NW_015510720.1:0-261 GCF_001515645.1 Sinocyclocheilus grahami
AATAGCGTGGTGGTTGAAGAGAGATCGCCTCATATGATTGTCAAGAGTGTTGGGTGTACAGTAATACAATGAAAGCACTATATAAAAAAATGCCTCATGCCTAAAACAGTACAGAACAGACTTTCCTCTATCTCATGCGTTCTGCTTTTTCAGTCACTCCTGAAACTTTGCTGCATGTTCAGGGTCTGTGGCTGTTGGTCCTGTTAGCAGCACGTAAAACAAACTTTTATTCAAATTCTGAATTGATTATAGCCTAGAAAG
>NW_015510720.1:602-1214 GCF_001515645.1 Sinocyclocheilus grahami
GATTTGCTGCAACACAATTTTGTCTGATATGGGATTTATTTATTAGCCTATTTTTTTTTTAATCCATACAGCAAATGCTTTAAAAACAGCTTTAAAAAATTACTTTATTGCATTCCAGACGCTTTTAAAGAGCTTTTCTCTATACATTTTACAGGTAGCTTGAATGTAAAACCTTTTCATGAATTCGTTGTATTCCCATTTGTAAAATAGCCTACAGATTAATTGTTGTAGGCTAACCCGATCTCATGAAAGTGCTTATAGCATTGTTTTCTGCTTCTATTTGGTGTGATATTGTTATGCAGAAATTGACTTTGGCATGCAAAAGACTGATAAATGTATTATTAATGGCGTGGCTGGTTCAGTGGACAGAAATACGGGACACACAGGCCTATATAATAACTGCTGAAATGTTTGCGGGTCAATTCTCAGGTCAGTCTGAGCGCTCATGGTATGCACAGTGCCTACAGTTGTACACCTGCAGGCGCCACTGCTCACCGCTACTGTCCCTTGATTTCTTTAAAGTGCCAGTTTTTAACCAAGTGTCCATTTTGATTAATATTGTAAGAGAAAAATGTATGAATGAATTATCACTTAGTGCCTAATCTGAAAGGG
>NW_015510720.1:1830-5884 GCF_001515645.1 Sinocyclocheilus grahami
TCCTACATCTATATTACACTCTATTGTAGCTGTTTGACCCTGTTGGACACTTTTAACTTTAGGTTGAGTCAGAGTGACTCCTCTGGATTCTGAAGAAGAGAAAATAAAGTCAGTGTGTCAGTAAATCACCTTTATAGCAGAATATTGGTATATTAAAATGGTAAAAACATCAATAGCTTATTGTTCATATCAAAACTTAATATTCCACCTTGAATAAAAGCTGCAGTGGTCCAGATGAGGATGAGGATGCTGTTCATTGTTGTTGTTGTGTCTTGTGTGATGATGAAGATTGTGTTGTGTTCTGCTCTCAGTCATGAAGTGTTAAACTCACAGCACTATAAACACTCTCAGAGCACTGAAGCATGTGCTGACGATGCAAAGAAGTGGGCAGGATTTACAACAGCTTTATTTTAAGGAGATGTCGTTACAGCTGTTACAAGTTCTTACTCTAACAACAACAACAGTAACTTATACATCATTTCAAGTAATTAAACCAAAACCCTAACATAACCCTACAGTAAGTATATAGTAATTAATATTACTCAGTATTTATTTATGTAATTACACTGCATCAACATCACCTTTAAATAAAGTATAGCATATCAAAATAAGACCTTTACACTGAATGCAGCACGACACAAAAGCCTTTTTAGAATCACCCTCTTCAGAAGTATTTATCACCCATCATTCATTTATTATATTCATTTATATTATATCATACATATTCACGAGGGAGGACCATCATTATGTAGAATAAAAGAAGCTATTTCTAAACCTCTGATTTAAGTCTTCATCTCATTACTGTACTTTACACCATTTGTGTTGCGAGTGAGTGTTTGCAAGTGAAGGGTGGGAGTAAGAAGCATACAGCACTTTATGAAACATTATAAGCAAGATGAATTACACATTGACATAATGATCAATTCATTTCAACTGAACAAACAAGATTGCACAATTAATATAGATTCATGTCAGACATCAATATTGATTAAGTGGTGAGTCAATGTCATGTTGCTTTGTGAGACATAAATACATTTTTATGTTTTAAATAAGATTTTGTGTGAAGGAGTTTTTACATTTGAAAAACATTTTACAAAAGCTATAATATTTAGTGTCATCATCAGCTGAGATGTGTCTCTATCAGTGTGTTGAAGTGTTTCTCTCTCTGCTGGAGTTTGTGTTCACTCGAGTGCAAGAGAGGTTTTTGTACGAGTCTTTCATTAGATTGTAGCACTGTGGTGGACTTTCGGTGGAGGAACTAAACTGCTGCTCGGTAAGTCTCTATTTTAATTCTTCACTGCAAAAATACAATTTAGATTTATTATTAGTAGTAGTATTTTAATTGAACCAGAAAACAATAATATTTTGGTAACGCTTTCCAATAATGTTTCTTTTGTTAATATTAGTTAACTACATTAGTTAACATGAACTAACAATGAAAAATACTTGTAAAGCATTTATTAATCTCAGTCAATCTCATTTTAATTGCAGCATTTACTAATACAGTATTAAAATCCAAAGTTGTATCTGCTAATATTAATGGACCTGAGTTGATATGAACTAACAATGAACAGTTGTACTTTTATTAATCAATGTTACCTAAGATTCATAAATACTGTAACAAATGTATTGCTCACCATTAGTTAATATTAATCAATGCAATAATTAACGTTAACTCATGAACCTTATTGCAAAGTGTTGCACATTTGATAAATATAGTTTTACAGTAAATATTTAATCTAAAATATTGTGACGTTTAGATATTCACATAACTGAATTATTCACTTTTTCATAATGTGGCTCACTCTTGATTTTATTAGTTTATCACGTGTATATTATACATAGAAAAAAGAGATTAAATTAAAAATCTATCATTTAAAATGTAAATGGAGCTACTTTCTACAGATTTATCAATGATTTTGAATATATTTTGCTCATGCTGTGCTTATAATTCAGTGCATTTTAATACAAGCACAGTTTATACAAAAATATAACTCTATTTAATGTGTAATTCCAGTGATATCATTTGTAGTCACACAATCTCTGTTTGAAATTGAGTTTTGAGTTAAACATCTCACTTAACTAAAATGCAAAGACATCATTTAGGTTGTTGTGTCTTGTGTGATGATGAAGATTGTGTTGTGTTCTGCTCTCAGTCATGAAGTGTTAAACTCGCAGCACTATAAACACTCTCAGAGCACTGAAGCATGTGCTGACGATGCAAAGAAGTGGGCAGGATTTACAATGCTGAAATGTTATTCGATTAAAACAAACTTGCTCGGTTAGTGTGGTTCATTTTAAGTGTGAAAGCTGCCATCCAAACCTTGTTGCACATCAAACAAACAGACAGAGACTCACCTTTTCAGGACATGCTGTCACAAGATGTGATCCTAAACGGGACAAAATGCTCAAGCATACCTGGCTCTTGTTATCATAGGAACTATGTTGCCCATTACAGCTCAGTACTGGAGTCAGAACCTTCGTCTCCTGGCAGAAGATATCTGTGTGCAAGAGTGTTTTGACTCCTTCACCCATTTCTTGAGCTATTTATTAGTTATAAGCTTGTAAAAGTACTACCATATGAACACGCATGCAATGAGCACATGCATGGTCCTTTTTTTGGTCCTGACCAAACTGAACTAGTGTGAACACACAATCAGAAGTTCATTGTGAATGTAGAAGCCTGGACCTTTATGCTGGAACTTCTGAAGACTTCTTTCAAGCCATGTATCATGTAGAGCAGGGTTCCTCAAATCTTACCCTGGAGGTCCAATGCGCTGCAGAGTTTAGCTCCAACCCTGATCAAACTCAGCTACCTGTGATTTTCTAATGATCCTGAAGACATTGATTAGCATGCTCAGGTGTGTTTGATTAGGGTTAGAGCTAAACTCTGCAGGAAAGTGGATCTCGTGGGCCAGATTTGAGGATCCCTGATGTAGAGGGTTAATTCATTATCAAGATCAACTGTAAATAATAAGAGTAAATAATCTACAAATACAATTGATAGAAGATATCTCCAGGATGCTGGGAATTCAGGAACATAAAAAAGCAACAAATTCTCTATTATTTATATAAGTTTCCTGAAGGATTCTACTAGTGGTGAAGAGATTATTTTATTTTTATTTTATTTTTTTTTGTGGGGAACTGCTTTGCTTGCTAGAAATGTACCATATTAACTGCAAGTTTATTGAAATTAAACAGTCTTCAGTCTACAAGAGCATCTACAAACATACGAGAACATGCAAACTACATGCTAGCAGTGCATCACAACATGATACAAATGCCTAGGAACATGCTAAAACATGCAAACACTTCTGCAACTACATACAGAACTATACTTCCAATGCCTAGCAACATGCCAGAAAAACCTAGCATGCATCTGAAGACCACTGAGGACCACTTATAGTCTTAACCTGCGGTCTCTTGTGGTTTAGTGGTGTCTGCTGTGGTTAATTGAGTCCATTCTCAGAATAGATAGATAGATAGATAGATAGATAGATAGTTAGATAGATAGATAGATAGATAGATAGATAGATAGATAGATAGATAGATAGATAGATAGATAGATAGATAGACTCATGCCTATTGTGACATTTTTGCTAAATTATATTATGAGTCTTTTTGCATGTATCACGGCAGTCCAAAGTGAAATGACAACTGAGTGTTGAAAAAGTGTGCTCAGTTTTCTCAGAAACACAACAGTATGAGCAAAAGCAAACATGAGATAAAAATATGCAACCACATCATTTGGCCTTCCAAATCTAATTTGGTTTGTTTAATCAGTGTAATGGGTTATGTAATGGGGCCTGAATTGTTGAATTGTCTTATTTTCTGTCTAACTTTTTCTGATTTTGTTTGACGGTAAAACTTTCTAACCTAAAGTTGCTATACATTTATACATTTATTTGTTAAGCCAAATATCAACTTTTTTCACAATAAACTTAATCTATTTGTTTTGTGTTGTTAATGTTTGTTCACTGATCAGTGTTGTGTGTGATTGTGATCTGATCAGTGTTATTAGTGTTTGTGTTGATCAGTGTTGTGTGTGATTGTG
>NW_015510720.1:11078-11585 GCF_001515645.1 Sinocyclocheilus grahami
ATAGTTAGATAGATAGATAGATAGATAGATAGATAGATAGATAGATAGATAGATAGATAGATAGATAGATAGATAGATAGATAGATAGATAGATAGATAGATAGATAGATAGATAGATAAACTCATGCCTATTGTGACATTTTTACTAAATTATATTATGAGTCTTTTTGCATGTATCACGGCAGTCCAAAGTGAAATGACAACTGAGTGTCGAAAAAGTGTGCTCAGTTTTCTCAGAAACACAACAGTATGAGCAAAAGCAAACATGAGATAAAAAGATGCAACCACATCATTTTGCCTTCCAAATCTAATTTGGTTTGTTTAATCAGTGTCATGGGTTATGTAATGGGGCCTGAATTGTCTAAATTTTTTATTTTCTGTCTAACTTTTTCTGATTTTGTTTGACGGTAAAACTTTCTAACCTAAAGTTGCTATACATTTAGAAAAGCTTTTGTTAAGCCAAATATCAACTTTTTTCACAATAAACTTAATCTATTTGTTTTGTGT
>NW_015510721.1:0-1329 GCF_001515645.1 Sinocyclocheilus grahami
TACAAATCCTTAAATCTGTGGCAAACATCATTGCACAAAAGTGCTTTGAACATAAACTACAAATACATTAGGCAACTGGCAAATATGGAGCCCCACTTCAGCCGCAGTTCCTTGGTATCAAGCTTCACCTAAAATGAAAATGTTACCCTCAAGCAGAAAAGCTATTGAATGTTTGCTGGCACCCCTCGGTCGGCATGTGCTCCTCGGCCGTCTGCTGTAATGTTTTCCTAAGAACGTAATAATCAAGAGAGATTTTGGATGGGAAAAGTCTTTGCACAGGAGCGCCGTGGTTTCCAGAGCGCTGCAGATTAGCTACGGTGTGTCATTCAGAGGTTCAATAAAATATTAAATGGATCGAATACAAAGTGTTTCTGCTATGAAGAATTCAATATCACCCTTATGAGCTGCCTTTATATTTGGAAAAGAAAATAATTTTGAAGATGAAGCTCTTTGTACCGTGGAGATGGAGCTCGAAAATTGTTTGAATGCAGTATTCAGTGCCTGGATGCTGAGTTATTCAGACTTACATGGATAAAGTACCAAGTTTTTCAGAGCGGTGCCTCACCTATGAAATATTTAGTAATGGGAAGGCTGGAAGATGCAATGACTGTGTGTTTCGGAGACTGTTTGTGCGCTGCGGGATGATTGTATACATGGTTAAAAGGCAACATAGTTGCAGTCGAGTCTCTGTTATTCCTGAGAGACAGTTTCCTATATACAAAGCAGCCTGGAGACAGGCAAGTACTAAATAGGCAAGAAGCAATGCTGGAAAGCCACCAAGCATGCTGGCATGAAAGAACACGTCCTGTGAGGACGACCACCTCAGTCACAATGGCATACTCAAAGAAATATGTTCATTGACATGGAATGGAAATAAAACAAACATATTGACTTTTAGCGATTGTCTATTCAATGATTTGGACAGGAAATGTCTTACAATTTTAAAAACCTTAATTTGGAGGATTTCCTCTGCATTGAATAATATTTTTAAATTGATTTGATTAATTCATCAGCATTTCGTGCAATTAATTCTGTTAATACTTTTAATTAATTGACAGTAATAATGTTTACACATGTTTTTTTTCTGCCGTGCAACAAAAGTGATGTCTAAATAAAATTAATATAATTTTTTAACTTAATTAAACTTACATTAATTAGAAAGTAAACAACTTGTAGAAAAGGGGCATGACATTTATTTTATGAAGTAATTTTTTCAACAAGTCAGTGAATGCAGTGCTGAACCTTCAAAAAATGTTGATCGTCAACCACAGGAGGTCAAACTAAATATAACATGAGCTGTTTATTTTCTGTTCATTTTATAAGATTTGC
>NW_015510721.1:1568-2582 GCF_001515645.1 Sinocyclocheilus grahami
ATTTTAAGGAATGATACATTTATAATGAGGAAAAACCGTGTGGTATCAGGATTGTGTGTGAAACGTGGAGCCCAGCTAAATTTAGTGTTTAGAATTTTGCAAATTACAAATTAGAAGTTTTAAAATGACTTTTTAGTAAGAATTATGGAGTAACTTTCTAGCAGAATGGTGTGTCCAAAATCTTGTACCACAAGCTAATTTTCTATCACAATTATGATACATTGATGACATAGTAATCCAGTCTGAAAAGTTACTTTGAAACAATGTGTATTGTTTAAAGCACTGTATGAATAAACCTGACTTGACCTACTACAATGAATCAAATGTTAATTCAACAGATTCTATCAAAACGTGTGTAATTTAAATTGTTTGATAGTTGAGACAGGCCAAAATCAGAGGGGAATACAGAAATGTTATTCGTTTAAAACATGCTATATTTCATTAACATTATGTTAGTTTGGCAAGAATTTCTCATAGTCATTACAACAAAAACATGGATTTGTGCCTCTGATGATTAATTTAAAAAAATCAATGGGACACCAACATGTTATTTATTCATAGAAAGTGCCAGTTACACAGTTATGCTCACTTTTCCTTTACATGAGTGAGTGGCTGCACATTGCTGTTAAGTAACGGGGAATCATAAACCAGTGTTTTATTGCTAAGTCACAGGGTTCCAGTCAGCCGTCATTGCACACCAATGGAAATGTTGAAAGAACCTTGACATTAATATTATGGGGGGTTTTTTTCTTTCCCAAAGCTACCTCTGATGGTACAAAAGAAGGAATCGACAGCATGAGAGGAGGCGTCTGCGTGACGCGAGGGATGAAGCTGGTTCTCAAAGTGGGACAGAGTGAGTATCATCATTACCTCCAAAAACAAATCAATGAATGAACCTAAGCACTGAGGGAGAGTCAAAATTCAATAAATGTTGTGTCAATAACAAGCTCACTCCTGTCCACAATTGAAGAAATTGAATCCTACATCAAAATGTGCTGAATGTTTTTTTTTTTT
>NW_015510721.1:6275-10611 GCF_001515645.1 Sinocyclocheilus grahami
GCTTGTTGGAGATGCATTTAAATATCCGTTCTGATGGTTGAAACTGAGTTATTGTGCTTATCCTCAAAACCAAACAGTAGAGAGTGATTCATACTTTAAAAAAAGAATACCTGTATAAATACTATAAGTACTTCTTACATTTTTACACTCTGGGGGGAAATTCACTAAGAAAGTGCACTGGCTGATTGCGTGTGTTTATTTGCACATGCATTGTTTTAGTGGTCCATTCACTAAAGGAAATTCAGTATCAATAATAACGCACACCCAAAAGATCTAAACACCGTCTCCACGCCACAATTCTCCACCTTGCTGAATTGCAGATTAGCACAATCTGGCATACTTTACTGGGACTGTACCGTATCGCTAAGATCCAGACAACTGACTGAATCTTTTAAATGCCAAAAATTTTTCGACTCCATTGTGCGTCTAGATAGGTTTCCATTTAAAAGCTTTTTTCATCATTTGATGAATTAACGTGCCCTTATCACTAGAAACTTTACACAAACTTATTTTTTAAATGTTAGCACATTGCTAATTGCTTTTTTTTTTTGACAGTTTTGGGTACCAGACAAAACAGACGTCTTCTGACGTGATCTGGTGAAGACACCGAATTCAAAATTCCTTGCGCTTTGGAACAATCTAACATTGTTGGTGTAGTTGGCAGAATCAAGCTTTTTCGGCTTAGTTGGATCTGTTGTTTTGCGCATTCTAAAATAAGGCTAATTTGCATAGAAAGGAGGCATGTTTGCGCTGAAACTGAAAAAATGCTTTAATAATTCACAGAATTTTTTTTTTATACTATTCCATCGCACAAAGCGCTTGTTAAACTGGATTGTGGCTAGTGAATGAGACGCCGAGTGTACTGGGCACAAAAGTACTGCAACTGTTTAGTGAATTCGCCCCTCTTTATTTTGTTTTTCTCAGTTCATCTGATTGTAAATGTTTGTCTTTTCTGAACTCGGACCTCCATCTGATTTATTTATTGAGCATCAAAGAAACTGTTTTTCATTCCTTCCACTTCATCAGCTTCCTATCGCAACTCCTTAGCGCCCGGTTGTTTGTTTTTGAGGGGTTTATTTACATTTTTATGTGAGCAGCAGGGATCGCATGTGGAGGAGGTGAAGACGGATGTTCGACTATTTCAGATGGAGACTCTTCTGAGGTTTCCAAGAGGTTGGAGGTCAAAGTTAAGCGGTCAGAGAAAAACCCCTCAGCGCTGCGTGGGAGTCCTTCACTCAAGATGATCTGAGGGGTTCTCGCTCTCTGCCCGGCCTTTTGAAGTACTGTGTACACCATGATAAATGCTCATTTACTCAAGACACACAATGCCAAACTTCTATACACTTAACATGCACATCCACATTACTGCAGTTTGTGTTTTCATGTGTTAACCCCTGCAGATGGACTTCAGCTGTGCATTTGAATGTGTTTCAAAGCGTTGTGGTTCAGGCTGAAGACAGTAGGACTAAAGAGAGCAATCTCATCTCTGACATTATCACCCTGTGCCAGCTTGAGGCTTCAGGTCCACAGTTCACCAGAGTTATTTCACTGGATGAGACATGACATCATCACGAGATGTAAGAAGAGACAGTATGTTACCAGCTGGAGGGACCTGAGCTTTCTGGTTCAGACTTCTCTCTTCACGTCTCTATGTTGATTTAAGGATTTCTTGCCATCATTACCATAAATGACTAACTACCAGAAATGGCACCTTTATCATTTTATTCTTCCCATTTTATTGCTTTCAAAAGTGTTAATTTGTTTGTAGATTGAGCAAATGAGAATATTCTAAATGAAGGGAAAACAAACTTACGTTTTATCCAACCTACCCTGCTCGTGTCTGTGGTAACCCTCGATGGTAACTAGCATTGGGAACTGTAAGAAATTTAACAATTGTGGTTCTGATTCCCTTTAACTGTCCCATTGACTATTCTTTTAGTACATCTGAAGAAAGACGTTTGCATTTATTGCATTTCCTGTCCATAACAATCTGTTGCCAAATGATGGACTTTTCACAGACTTTTTAATGGTGACATTCAATCCAATAATTAGTCCTAACTATGTATTAAATAAAAAAAACTAAACATGTCAAAAATGTGGTAAGATTTTATATTTTCATATTTTTTAATGTCATTAATTAATTTTTATAAAATACCACCAATTACAATAAAAGCAATGTGTATATTTATCTGAACATTGCCATATGAACATTGAGTCAGGAACTACACTGAGTTAAGTCACACAAGCCTTAAGACCGAAATAATAAACAAAAATAATAACTTTTAAGTTAGTCATTTGTTCGGGAATCAGACTACGCTGGTCACTATGAAGAGATAAAGATATTGAGTTTTATTTAAGACACTTATTAGCAAGTAATTGGACATCTACGAGCAGAACTTTATTCTGCTTTGTTTTTGAGTTATGTCTGCAAAATAATTGGTACTTATTACTAATGAATGGACAAGAGATTTTTTTTTTTCCCCCACAAAGTCTGCATATATTTTCCAGATTTTTTCTGATGCACAACTATTCACATTGGCTACGTCCGAAATCGCATACTGTACTCTCATGAGTAGGTACATATTTTAATTAAGTAATTACTTCGCAATCACTAAAAAAGTGTGTTCTATATAGGATGAATGTGTGTGGTAGGCTACTGCATGAATGTAATCTGGACCTACTACGTTCATAATGTTGCCATTGTCACGTGACCTACCAGCGTCAGTTGCATTGCTTCGCTGTCATTCACAAATCCTTTCCCGTGGCCTCATGGGATAGTAAATTGTCAATCGTATGTGCACTTAAGTATCTCGCTGGTACCAATAGGTCATCCGGGTACTTTTTCCCTACTGTTTTATGATTACTGTGAATTTTGACATACTACTTTTGTTCCATACTTTTTTTTGCCTACTATGTAATAAGGAAGTATGCCATTTCGGATGCAGCCAGAGACTGTTGTGTCGTTATTTGAATGAGTTTTTATATTGTGTATTCAAGAAGGATGCATTTCCAAACTACTGCCCCTGTAGGCTTGGAGGAACCATTGTCAGGCTTATTCATACTTTATTTTTTATAGTTTCTTTATCAATGTATAATTTCTCCTTCACACCAGCATTATGTGATATACTCTGCTGCCCAAATCCTGAAAGATGTAAAGCACTTCCTCGACTAGCCAGACCATGGGTTAGGCAGGTTTTTTTTCTTCTTCTTCTTTGTCCAGCTTCTTTGTTTAGCAAAGGCGAGTCATCTGGCCTGATTAGTGTTGACCTAAGCCACCCAAAGCATTACAATACCTACCAAAAATTTCCAATAGCGACCACAAAATGACACCAAACCCTGTTTTACATTTTACATAGTCATTCAATACTGGCTGTTACACTTTTATTTGTTTACATTTGTCACCTAATATCATAATTTGAGATGCCTTGATACTGAAATGTGATAAAGACAGTATTTCTCTAAACAATGCTGTTTTCAAGAGGACTTTTTCAGTGTTTTAAAAGTCCAGTTGTACTGGACAGGACTTGATGTTCGGACTATGTTGGGACATTATTAAAAAAAAAACATTGAGGCAATGTTAAATAAATGTTATTATGTTTAAGAAGATGTTGAGATTAGACATTGGAAATAACTGTTTGTTGCACTTGTTCCTTTACTCTCTCTTTTTCTCTCTCTTTCCAACCAAGACACTCTATCAAATAAAGATTACATTCCATGCAGTAAAACTCTGATAAAACTAAAAAAACTTGCTTCTGAGCTGGTTTATCATGGCTATCATTCACTTTTATAACAGTGATTCTCAAACCTCCCAGAGGGCGTTTTTACCACTACTTGTTGTTTTATGCTGTTTTTGACAGTTCTTCATTAGATTTCCCCCTTTCCATATTCCTTCTTGCTCACTTGATCTCATAATATCTTCCCACAGTTCACCTCTGTTGTTACTCTGTTTGTCCACTCACTCAATACAGTTCGCTGCTGGCTTGTGATAAGTGCTTGATGACATCACTGGCATTTTAATGGCACAGTCACTCCCTTCCCCTCCCGGTTTCACTCGTTCTGTCTTCCTTCTTGGTTCATCTCTCTATATCAGTGTTTGATGTGTTGCCCCTGTCAAGTCTGGGCACTAAATCAAATGGGCACTTTGACAGGCGCCATAAAAACCCCTCACTACCAAAACCCCACATGACCCTTCACAGTATAGTCATAAGAAACGATGGCTGCTGCATTTGAGCGTCTATTTGTTCTTGAAACAGACTCTGGCAGAGTGTGATAGAGTTGTTTTTCAGTCCAATAATATCCACGCCAGCAGGCCACTGACAGGCTGTCAGAGACGAAG
>NW_015510721.1:10758-11585 GCF_001515645.1 Sinocyclocheilus grahami
GACGTTATTAAAGCGGTTCCAGCACAATATGACTTTATAGGCAAATTTAAATGCAGAACATTTTTACCATACTGCTCTGAGGCTGTGCGCGTGATTGACAGGTCGTATCATACAGTGTGTACTCCTCTTTCTCTGAAACTCACCTTCACTCTGCTAATGGCCGCCTGAGGGGAGAGGGTCCGTCTGGGCCTCATAGATAGCGAAACTGTGTGTGCCTGTGTTTGTTTTCGTTCGGCTGTTTGTGTGTGCGGAGAGTTCGCCAGTGAATTGGAGGGTTGGCTAGAGGCGAGAGGTTACCGCTGAATCTTTTCGTTTGTGTGTATGGTGTGCGCCCTTCAAATTCTTCTGTTTATTGACCTGTACATATGCCGGAGCTGGTCTTACATTAATCACTAACTTAAATGTTACACACAAGGCTCCCTTTCAGAATTTTCATAACTGTCAACACACACACTGCTGTAAAGTTTTATTGATATTCTGACACATACCAGGACTAGCTCTGCTTTTTTTAAACCACATGAACAGATTTCACACCATCTGTGTACCATCAGTGAATCACATACACACATATACTATCAATACTAGCATGCACACTTAGTATTCTTCATAATATTTAGCAAAAGTGTGTTATTTTGCAACATGCACACACATAAGCTCAACTGCCTACATAGGCAACGTTCTAACTGTGTTATTCTTATGTTGTTATTCAAATAGTACAATATTCATAAGATCACACAAATTAACCATGGTTTTGCTACACACACCATTGTTTAAACCTTGGTATTTGTAGTGGTTATACAAATGGTAATCAATACGCCAAAAAAAAA
>NW_015510722.1:0-529 GCF_001515645.1 Sinocyclocheilus grahami
GCCTCCAATTGTAACGCTTGTTGAGGATATATAGTTTTTTTTATAAGTGATCAGATTTGTGATTTTGTTTGTTGAGCAATAAAACATCAGTGTTTAAAAGTGTTTTCCAGTAAAAATATTTAAACATCCTTTAAACAAGATCCATTTACTTGAGAAGCACTTTCGTTCACTATTAATATTTTTAATAATATATTATATATTTTTTATTAAAATAAAACATTACGTGTGTGTGTGTAAATATTGTAATATTAAAATATATTATGAATTATAATATGAATTTATTTAACGTAAGTTTTAGTGAGGTTTACGCAAAATACGAATTGTCTGTTGGGAAATAAAAGATCCCAAAAATGAGTTACAGTGCAGAAAATGCAGTGTTTTGTCTTGTTTACCAGTAAAAAAAAAAAAAACTAAAACTCCTACAAACAAGAGAAATTTACTTGTGAGGCTAAATATTTAATTATTCTTTCATTTATTGATTGATTGTTTAATTAAACACAATTTTGTAAGATTTATGCAAACAAACAGT
>NW_015510722.1:2046-2557 GCF_001515645.1 Sinocyclocheilus grahami
AAAAAAAAAAAAACATTTTGTTTTCATAGGGTTTTTAAGGGGTTTCCTAAGACACATAGTTTCAGGTAGTTTTGGCCCGTCTGAGTGTGTCCAGGTCAGGAAAGGTCTTGTCCCATGATACAGAGAACCTCTGTAGAGCTGGAGCCACTTGACATTAGTGTCTGTACTGCGAGAGATGAGATAAGTAGGGAGAGGAGGATAAGATGCATCTGTCCAGCTCATCAAACCCTCTTTTGTCTTGTGAACTGACCACTGTTTGTTCTAGTGGAAGCTGGACCGAAGGCTCCTGAGCACCAGCAAAATTTATGTTTCCTGCCATATATGTTTCATTGTTTCCTTTTCATAGAAAGATCACCATTTAATGACGATCCTATCAGCACTATTAGTTGTTTTGTGGTTCTTAATGACTCTTGCAATGTGCTTCGTGTATTTCAGAGTGAAACAGAATATCCAGTGGGAAATAATGTAGGATGGAGCTTTGTTTTATCCATTGAGATTTGATTGGATCGTG
>NW_015510722.1:8377-8974 GCF_001515645.1 Sinocyclocheilus grahami
ATTCAATCTCGAGTAGAGTAGAGATCTGTATTTTATGACCATTATTTTACGATGACTTCAGAATTATAATGTATTATTTCCTATCTTCCTTTTTTAAGTGGAATAATATATTATTATATGAATAATATTTCCATCAAGTTTCAAAAGGCATCCAATTTCCAGAAAAAAACTAAAAAATGTATACGTAAATATTTAATCTGTCAATAAATGTCATTTTTCTTTACAGAATTCAATGACTATGCCAACCCGATGGTTTGTGCCTTCTTTGTCGCCCTGACACCCATCTGGGTACTTATCGCCCGGCGGACACCTTCCACCCGGGAAGTGCTCTACTCAGGGTGGGAGCCAGTCATTATCGCCATGGCGATCAGCAGGTAGGAAGTACACTGATTAAGATAAAGATGCTCCATTTCCTCATTCCTCTTTATGACGGATGGATTTCTCACTTGTGGCTGACAGCGATATGTCAATCATTTATCTGACAGCACAGATGCAGTATCTTTGTGTCGTTAAAATTAAATTGAACTTCTTTTGAAACAGTGTTGGAGGCCTTATTCTGGATAAGACCGTATCTAACCCTAACTTTGCTGGAATGGC
>NW_015510722.1:9978-11578 GCF_001515645.1 Sinocyclocheilus grahami
TGAAAATCACAGGAATAAATTCTGAAAATAAATGAAAAATATAAAATAACAAATATTTTATTATAGTTACTTTAAATTGTAATAACACTTCACAATATTACTCTTTTTATTGTATTTGTGGTAAAATAAATGCAAAAACATTAAATAATTACTGAATAGTGTATATCAGACACAAAACAAATGTCTATTAATTAAAAGATGTGTGCAAATATGTGTATGTGTGTGTGTGTGTATATATATATATATATATAATACTCACATATGTGCACACATATGCGCAAAATATCATAACTTTATATTTTTTCGTCCTGTTGATTTCCATCCATCATGTTGACACATTCTCTTTCCGTCTAGGTTGTGATCCTGCTGTACCTTGCAGACTGGATGGTTAACTGGATGTGGCATCGAGGGATGGATCCTGACAACTTCTCCATTCCCTACTTGACTGCCCTGGGAGACCTGCTGGGGACGGGCTTCCTGGCTCTGTGTTTCCACGTCCTGTGGCTAATTGGAGATCGGGACACAGATGTGGGTGATTGATCCACGCTGCTTCCTTTGACTCTATCCAAGCAACACAAATGTCTTTATTTATAATGCCACATAGAGAAAGAATATCTATATTGTTATGGCTGCGTTGGCTACCATGATTATATTGATGACATTATTGCTTTAGTATTGATATGTAATTTCATTGTTGTTTAGCTACTGGGAGAACAACTATCCTCATTATTTTTCAATGGGGATGTTCGGCCCGGTTTTACGGCCAGTCGCATTGGCTGCATGTAAAGATGACATCAACCTAAACTTGAAATATTTCACGAGAGGCAAACGAACATAGAATGCTACATCAGCAAGTGCTACAAAATAGTGATATAAAATTATATGTTTTGAGGGCGGCACTCACAGCCTTTGCCAACTAAAAACAAAAACCATATTTGGACCATCACAGAGTGACCTAAATAACATTTCAGGCTAAAGATTAAAAGAGTCACTTGGGTCTTAATGGTAGAGATTGAATCTCAAAGGGGACCTTTTGATGATAAAGCGTGCATGTACAGTAGAGTACTGTAAAATACATAGAGATCGCCCAATTTAACACACAATGCTATGTTTTCGGGATCTAAATTTGCTTTAGTAGCTGTGCTTATGGTTACAGAGAGGGATAGTAACCCAAAGTGCTTTACTGTTTCATTGAAATACTCAAGTTGTGCAATGCGATGAAAAGGGTTCATGGGTTGTTTACGCTCGACACCTAAAGGATAAAATATCAGACTTTGCCTCATTTGCGTAGGTACATTTCTGTTACGTACAGAAACGTTTCACCCAGTTAAAGGCCTGTAATATTGCTGTAGTCCACATCTGTTAATCTCCAAAATCTCTTGAATGGACTCAAAATACTGGGGCAGATAATGTATTTGTTGTGATGGTCAACAAAGTGGTTATTTTAAAAGGGCTGTGAGTTCGAAAATTGGCAGTCAGGACCCTTTTTATTAAACCAGAAATCATATTTGACAATGCACTCTTAAAGGCTTTCCAAATCCCAATGAATATATTATTCTATTATATAGAGTATATATACAGTTGACCCTTTGCTAAGCTC
>NW_015510723.1:0-377 GCF_001515645.1 Sinocyclocheilus grahami
AGCACTGGAGATTTCAATTATAAACCACACAATAAATATGAGAATAAAGCCAGTATGGTGTTCCATTGTAAAATGGATCACGTGAAGTATGCAGGGTTATATTAGTTGTAATGAAATTAAAGCAGGACTTAAGTAGGCTACATCTTTATATGTAATTTTATAATGACTAATTAATTATTGTCCTTAAAATACGGTTGAAGTGTACTGCTGAATGTTTTGACAAGCATTTGTGGTAAACTAAAATATACTTAAATGTAATTTCTAATGTAATTTTTGAATGGCATGTCATATATTATTTGTAATTTCACATTTGTAACAATGAAGTTGCAATTTAGTCCAGTGCTCTCCATAAGTATTGGGACAGTAAAGAAAAAAAA
>NW_015510723.1:1867-3328 GCF_001515645.1 Sinocyclocheilus grahami
TAGAATGATTTCTGAAGGATCATGTGACACTGACTGGAGTAATGAGGCTGAAAATTCAGTTTTGATCACAGAAATAAATTACATTTTTAAAAAATGTACAATAGAATTAGCTATTTTAAATTGCAATAATGTTTTCACAATATGACTGTTGGTATGCATTTTCAGTAAAATAAAATCCAGCCTTGGTGAGCAAAAGAGACTTTAAAAACATAAAAAATGTTAACTAAGTTTTGAACAGTAGTGTAGCAGGTCAAGATATTCAGCATGCATACAGAAAAGTTGTTACTGTGCACAGTATGCATACTGTGTCCAGCAAATTAAGTACAAGTAGTACCGTGGTGTATTCCAGACATAGTCATTATGTCTAATAAGCACTGCGCTGAACATTCTCTCTCTTTTCTCCTGCAGGCGAACTCTCCACCCGTAGTGGTAAATACAGACACACTGGATGGCTCACCTTATGTAAGAATCATGCATGTTTTAGTCTTTAGATCTAGAAATAATTAGTGGTGCAGACATGAATGATACCTCAAATCAAGAATACCCTGACATTGCTAATAATAATGCCCTGGCAGCCACCCGCAGTGCCATTGTTGCAGCTCACAACACCCTAGCAACCACATATCAAGTTTTGGGAGCAACATTCCTATCCAAAAAGTCATAACCCACTAAGTAATAACTAAATAAGGATGTTGTAGAAGCCCCTAACTCTGGTGTTAGTAAATGTAGATATTTGCATGTCTGTTACTGTATAATGCATGTCTCAGAGGATCTGATGTTGTGCTTGTGTTGTCTTGTAGGTCAATGGAGCAGAAGGAGAGATTGAATATGAAGAGATTACGTTGGAAAGGGTAATCTTGCAAACAATTACAGTTCTGTATTTTTTGACATAGGTCATTCTTTGTATGGATGCTGTTTTCAGTTTGACAAGGTACTTTTTATATTTTTAATATAAAGTAATATTTTGTGAGAGTATGTAATATTTTACATATTCTTGTGAAAAAGAACTATTCTTCTACTAAAGAACTAAATCTTATTCAAAAAGCATATTATTACAAAACTGTACTTGCAAATGATATAATATGAATTAACCAAAGCCACTAACTTTAAGAGAGACACTTTGATGACTGTTTCTTAACACACTTAAGTACACTTTTAAAAATTACACTTTGTTATAATGTCAAATGAAAAGGCTTACTTTAAAATAAATTTTAAATCATTATGTTTTAATAATCTTTTGTTGATTATTAAGGGAGCATACTTAATTTGATGTATTGACTAACATAGTGGAGTACTTGATTATAATTTTATTATAAGCTCATTTAACTTTAGTGTGCTATTCAGTGTGACATTTAAATATATTTTCAATTTATTCAATTGCAACTTCATTAGAAATGTGCAATTAAATACATGTCATACTAGGGCTGTCAAAATGGCTGAAAAACTAAATTCAAATTTTGT
>NW_015510723.1:3907-5424 GCF_001515645.1 Sinocyclocheilus grahami
GATGTTCTCTTTTTCTGCAATATTTTTAATGAACAATGCAGCAGCGCCGCATCCAGTGGGTTCAACTGGATAGGCTAACAAAAACATGCAATGGCACTTACATCGTCATCGCATCTCGTGCACCACTGATAAGGCTTCCTCCTTAACGCACACCTAAACGAATGTGGATTTTTATTTTAAATTCGACAAATGTTCGAAATTCGAATTTTTTTTGACAACCCTATGGCATACAAGTATTAATAGAAATGACATTAAGGTATATTTTAGTTTACCATAAAAACATGTCAGTATGTTCAGAAGTACATTTTAACCTAAGACAATCAAATAATTGTGAAATTATATATGAAGAGTTTATTTGCAAGAACAGATAACTCTTGTTTTTATTGTTCTATTGTGTTAGTTAGCTGTATTTTTTAGTTATTTTTTACCTAATCAAAATAACCCAACTGCAGTTTGATTGAGATTAATTGAAATGCACAATGAAAAAAACACTCTTAAGTTCACCTGATTGCATTAAACATAAATTTAAACTGAAATACATTTTCATTTAATTGTAATTAACATGCAGTCAAGTGTCTGAAAACGTCACATTCAGTTCACACTTGACTATATTTTGGCACTGATAGCATTGTGGGCTCATGCGCCGACACACAGTGTCGTTGCGCTACGGGCGTCCCGAGTTCGAATCCCGGCTCGAGGGCCTTTCTGATCCTATTCTATATATAATTCTATATTCTATATATAAGTATATTACTTCCATTATATTCTTTTTCACAATGAATAAATAACGTGTTTAATTGTAAATAAACGGCATTTGATATCTAAAGCTAAATAAATTCATGTGAATATATGTTGGCACCCATAGCAGAGCTTCACTGTATGTAAATGAGGGACTCTCATTCTGTTGAATGAGCCAGACATGTATGTGTGTGTGTGTGTGTGTGTGTGTGTGTAGGGGAACTCTGGGCTAGGTTTCAGTATCGCCGGAGGGACTGATAACCCTCATGTTGGAGATGACCCCAGCATCTTCATCACCAAGATCATTCCAGGAGGAGCCGCTGCACAAGACGGGAGACTCAGGTAACACACAGTCTGTATGTGGATTGCATATACAATGGTCCCAGAAAGCATTTATACGCATTTATAAGTCATGTTTATAAATGTATAATGTCATTGCAATGGATAACATAATTTTTTTATCTTTAAAAACCTTTTTGTGAAACATATAAATGTACTGTAAGTTTCTTTGAAATGAATAGTGGTCATATTTGACATTTTTCAAATATCGGCCGATAAGTTTTTCTGTTTAGCCGATGCGTTCGAGGCGGAATTTTTATTTTGACGGCAAACAAATCTTTGAATGGCTAATGAAAATTTTATTTCACAAACCTTGCAAACTTAGTCGAATCCAGTTGTGAGATCTTGTGAAGTGTGCATGTGACCTACATGATCGTGTGTTCTCTGCATGACTTTCAGTCCGTGCAAATTGAATGCTTTAAGCATTAAATTCATGATTT
>NW_015510723.1:6200-7400 GCF_001515645.1 Sinocyclocheilus grahami
AATACAGTCTATTTTCTTTCACTTCATTTTTTGTAGACTTCAATTTTTGGTCACTGTATGTGTACTGTATATGGACATGTATGCTCACATTCATGATCACATAGTCACAGTTAAATATCTCCGTGGATGTACTAGTGATGCATTTATAATGGGACCAGCTGGGATTCCTGCTAACAAATGCAGTTTTACCCTAGAGCATTCCAGCCCATCCACATACGCGTGTTTGCACACAAATTCACTCACATTGCAGGAGAAATTAAGCAGACAGAAATAGCACTGAAGAGAGAAAGAAAAACAGAGAGACAGAGAAAGAGAAAGAGAAGAGATAGACAGAAATAGCAGCTTGAGAGCGGTAAGTTCACCCGAAAATGAAAATTCTGTCATTATTTCCTCACCTTCATGTTGTTCCAAATGAATAGTCTAATCTATTCAGTGATCCAATTAACGCAGCAGTCTGAGTGGTCGGTGCTGGAGTGGTTCACAGCTCACTGGAGGTGAAGACTGTCAGTGAATTATGATTTATTTCAATCTGTTCATCAAACTCATATGGGTTTGTAAGTGACATGTTGGTTAGTTAATAATGAGGGAACTGTTCGCTTTAACCACACACCCCGAGTCAAATATACACACGCACACACACTGTCAGAGCTGATGGACTGTCAGCTGTTTTATGCTGTCCTCTGCTCTTCTTTGCAGACAGTTGGGCTTCATTACTAATGGCAGTTCTGGGACCAAATGGACTGTAGTTTAGAGAGACAGAAGCATTTTTCTTTCCCCCCACAGTGTGATTTTACTATAGAATGTGAATACTCACTATTTTAGAGTTAATGTAATACTTTAAAAAGATACTTTTTGTATCTTCATTCTTTGCACTGCAAGTACTTACATAGTACAGGCAAGTTATCAGATTATTATATAATATACATTAGGGGTTGAACGGATCATAGTGGATCTGTGATCCGAATGGACCAGGACCCACGGT
Organism: Sinocyclocheilus grahami; assembly: GCF_001515645.1. Taxonomy (NCBI): domain Eukaryota; kingdom Metazoa; phylum Chordata; class Actinopteri; order Cypriniformes; family Cyprinidae; genus Sinocyclocheilus; species Sinocyclocheilus grahami. The sequence continues at coordinate 7,183 of NW_015510723.1, forward strand.
TTGGCACGCATGTGATTCTCAGATTAACTGCAAAATTTAACATCATAGAGTTAAATTTTATAATTTATATAATTTTGTCTTGTCAATTTACACATTCAAGCAATGTCTTGCCAATTTACACATTCAAATTCACCAAGTTGATTCCTCTTTTACATCTCCTTGTGTTTAAACAGACACACACTAGGGGTTGAACGACTTCTGATTTTTTGAAGTCGACT
>NW_015510723.1:8477-10227 GCF_001515645.1 Sinocyclocheilus grahami
TCTGTTAATGAGTATTGGCAAAGTTTTATGAACTTTAACTCATTATGTGGCTTTCTACCATCTGTATTAATTTATTTTTTGTTAGTGCATATTAAGGTTATATATTGGTATTTAACCAATTAATTAAATATATAGTTAAAAGTCATAAAATATACAGGTGCCAACATGCCATCCCGTAATACCTGAAATATTGTTACTGTGCATGACATGCAACCTGTCTGTGTTGGCATTTGTTTAATTGGACTAGATTCTACAAAGTGACAGATACATTTGTGTTAAAATACTGCATTTGATTTGACACAGAGCTTTTGTCTATGTGAATATTAAACCTATGTGTGATTGAATTGCGAGTTGCATTTGCATTCGCCCTGCCCTGATGATATGTAAATGCTTAGATTTATGATCAAAGCTCTTTTCTAAACATTTAATGCAATGCTATTTATTGATGATTGAGAGATGAACAAATAAATGTTCCTCAAAAGCCTGATGGATGATCATTGATACTCACATTTTAACACAATTTTTTCTAAAAATGATGTCTAAAGTAAACCTGCTTCAGTCCAGTCTTGAAATATTACAAACAATATAAAAGTTATTCTTACATTTACTTTATAAAAATCATTGAAGATTTCACAGCATAAAGACACATGAATGACCTGAAGTGGGAGCTCTTACAATTATACTAAAAGGCCTTCACCTGTTTTCCAGCTCAGTTCTGGGTAATGCGTTTCATAGTGTGTGGAGAAGTTGTTGTAGTCCATGAAGACTAAGGAATAGGCTAGAGCTGACAAAACTGACAAAAAAAACCCTAAAATACCTTAATTCTGTTTTTCTACTTTCTTGGTGGTCAGTGGTAATTAGAGGGCTTTATGATGAATATTTATGAGCAGTTATTTCCAGAAAACTGTATTGACAGTCAGTCATGGCATGATTACACTCTCTGTAATCTCTGCTTTATGTTTCTGGATGACAGCACAGCTAGTGCTGCATTTGCAATTCTGAAAGCGAAGGAATATTTGTGGTGTTTTGTTGAGTTGTCAGTTTCAGTGAAATGTCTTTTGTCAGATGGTGATGTGCTCTGTGAAAAAATGCTCTGCTTGAGAAAAGAGCAGGTAAAAAGCGAACATGGTATAGTTACTGTATCTCCATAAACATGATTCCAGGTGTATATTGCTGCTGTATTAAACAAATCATGTAAGAATTACTATTATTTCATCACTTGTTCAACAAGTTGTTGTTTTTAACTTGTATAATTTTTCTTCTTCTGTGGAACACAAAAGAAGACGTTTAGTAGAATGTCCTGGCTGCTTTTTTTTTTATTTTATTTTTTTTACATAAAATGAAAGTAAATGGGGTCTGGTGCTGTTGAACTCTACTAAGGACAAACTGTACTGTAAAATGACCCATGTACTATAATACAAATCTTCTAAAGTCATACAATAGCTTTGTGTAAAGAACAAGCCAAACTTTAATCTCCCCCTCCCCCGTAGCTTTCAAATCTCAAAGCATGATGTAACAAGAATTACCCAAATAAGGCAAAAACAAGACAACAGTCAGAAACAAATGTAACAGCTGAACACAAAGCACATGGTGCTTCACAAAAGGATTTCAAACAAGCGTATCAAACTGAATCACATATTTTAGCGCATTTTAAAACAGTGTTACAGTATGTCATACTGTTTCTATTTTACTGTTTTATAAATATTCATACATGTTCTTGGTGGTTTATCACTAGAGTCAAAGTGTCAGA
>NW_015510723.1:11186-11575 GCF_001515645.1 Sinocyclocheilus grahami
TTCTATGGCATCGTGAAGCACCTTTATTTTTAAGAGTGTAGTTTTTATTGTGAAAGACAAAACAATGATGGAGGCAATTCAATACTGATTGAGAGATGAACAAATAAACGTTCCTCAAAAAAAAGTATCTATCAAATATGATACAGCAGGCTTTATAGGGTTAATGATATTTAATGATTTATACATTGTATTTAATTGACTGTTTGCAATGGGTTTGTGAATTGTTTTGTACAGTGAATCATTTTGCAATTGATTCAGTTGATTCAAAGTTTTGAAAAACTCTTTTCTTCTATCACTATGATTTTTGACTGAATTAATAAGTCCTAAATACAAAGCGTGGCACAATACTTAACAACAAGAACTTTCAAAATAAAAAACATCAAAATACA
>NW_015510724.1:0-902 GCF_001515645.1 Sinocyclocheilus grahami
GTGTGTGTGTGTGTGTGTGTGAGTGTGAGTGTGTGAGTCAGACATTGCGGTCTGATGCCCCTGCAGACTATTCTCAGACTCGGATGTTTCTAGATTCTCAGCGGGACTGTCTGCTGCAATCACATCTTTAGACACTTTTGAATCACTATGTCAAAATGACATTTCCAATATGTAAAACCTTCTGTGAGATGGTAATGAACACAGGTAAGATAAAATCTTTCCCTGCTGCTGCCATATTAACTGCAGTTTTTTGCTGTGTCACACTGCAGATGTTTGCCATCTCATTCATTTCAGTTTGATATGAGGCTGTAACAAAGCTTTATAAAATCAACCCTTTTTGTCATTCCTTTAGACTTCTTTTTACACTTTACCCATCAATTCTCATGCTGTCTTTCTGTTGTGCATCTCCAGGATGGACGAATCGAGTTCTCAGAGTTTATTCAAGCTTTGTCTGTCACATCCAGAGGGACGCTGGATGAAAAACTCAGATGTAAGACCAGAATTGCTTTATATATCTCGTAATGTCAGCAGTACCTCAAAAGTTGTTTGTTTGTGCAACAGAGATGTGTTCATTTATCTGCAGAAGACTTTTCAGAGTCTAATAGTAAAACAGATGTTACCCACACTAAATATAGTGTAAATATAGATATCACCATGACTAATGAAAAATGAGCATGTTGAAATAAACAGTAAAATAGTCTAACATTTTTCTAATGAGAACCTGCACTTATTGTCAGCTCTTGAAGATACTACAGAGAGAGAGAGAGTTTTCTTAATGTGCTTGTTTGTTGTTGCTGTCACAGGGGCCTTTAAACTTTATGATCTTGATAATGATGGCTACATAACCCGAGATGAGATGCTGAACATTGTGGATGCCATCTACCAGATGGTGGTGAGTCATT
>NW_015510724.1:912-2091 GCF_001515645.1 Sinocyclocheilus grahami
TTTTTTTCCCCACTTCCCTTTCCACTGGTAGTTTATACATTTCTTCTACATCAGTGTTCAGAAGTTTGGTGTCAGTAAGCATTTTTGAAAAATGGTTCTTGTGTACACCACATCTGTTTTGATCACATTTATTTGATCAAAAATACAGTAAAATTAATAAATTGTGAAATGCCATTATAATTTAAAATTTTAATTTATTTTAAATATTTTTAGGTAGTTTTTTTCTGTGATTGCAAAGCTGAATTTTCAGCAGCCATTAGCTACTCCAGTCTTTAATGTCAATATGCTGATTTGGTGCTCAAGAAACATTTTTTTAAATCATTATCACAGTTGAAAATTGCTGAAAATTGTAATTTTTCCGCATAAATGTAATGCATCCTTGCTGAATAAAAGTATCAATTTCTTTACTGACCCCAAACCTTTGAAAAAATTGTGTATATTTGTGTGTTCTATAATCTTCTATGATGTCTAAATCTTATTATTTTCAAAAACTTTAGTAAATAAAAATCTAAATTCTTTAAATACAAAATACAGTCTCTCTTTTTCCTTCAATCCTGCCTCCTCACTCCGATCTTGTTTGATTTTTCCTGTATGTGTGGCAGGTATAAGGGTTTTATCAAAGACTGCCCCAGTGGTCAGTTGGACGTAGCTGGCTTTCAGAAGATCTACAAGCAATTCTTCCCCTTCGGTGATCCCACCAAATTTGCCACCTTTGTCTTCAATGTCTTTGATGAAAACAAGGTAACAAGAGGCTGAAAAAAAGGAAAAGTCATTAAAAGGAAAGCACTGTTATATTAGCCTAATGGGTCTTTTTAAAGTTGCAGTTTACCAAGAAATGTTTTTATTATCTTCTTTACTGAGTTGGAAAATTATCACCACTAGAATCTCTCCCCGAAGAACTGTTTGGCTGAATAGCAAAATACCATGTGAAAACACTCCATTCACTTTCATTTACTCAGCGACAGGGACATTATGTCTTTCCATTTTAGTTGTAGAAATGCAGCTTCAACAGATTTGCAGTATTTATTTATTTATTTGTTTTTGTGGTAGATCAATTTGTTGTCTTAAGTCTGAGCAAAAATGAGGCATTTAGAAGCTTTATAGAGAATATTATGAATATTACACACAAGAAACAGTGTGTGTGTGAGTGTGTGTGTGTGTGTGTGTGTGAGTGTGAGT
>NW_015510724.1:3050-5002 GCF_001515645.1 Sinocyclocheilus grahami
CTGGCTTCCAGGAAGCATTGGCATTCCATAATAGCATTGGGTGCTTTTTTATTAAACAAGATGTTTTCTTGCTGTTCTGATTGTATACAGGTGGCAAAGAGATCCCATTCACCTGTGTGGTAAAAATGATCAAAGTTACCCATTCATTTCTATGAGAACAGCAAAAAGACATCTCCAGGAGATTTGGCTTTTTGTGAAAGTAAAAACATTTTTCTGTGCACCTCCATTTTCTGTCAACCAAATATATGCATATATGTTTAACCCAGTATATAAAATAAGAAACACCTGAGGAATATTACATACTAAACAGCTTACATACTGTGCATGTCTACAGTAGACTTTACTTTGAATATTTTAAATATTAAGTTAAGAGTACAGGAAAAAGGGTAACTTTATAATGAGGTTGTTCACATGAACTAATAATAAACAGTACTTTTAAAGCATTTATTAATCTTGCACATTTTTATAAACACTAAAATTGTAAAAGTTTTGTATATTAAAATGAGTTACTGTTTAATTAAACGAACTTGAATTAATACTAAACAGCAACATTTTCTTTAATTAACTTTGATAAATAAAAAATGATTGTTCATTGTTAATTCATGATACCAAATGCATTATACATTAAAATGAACATATAGACACTTACTGTGAAGCTCCATTTACATACAGCACAACACTTAATTTAAACTTTTGCCAACTATTGTGTTTTATCCTTGGATGCTATTGCATGAACATAATTTACCATATTTTCTATATTCACCATATCACCTACAGTGATAATTTTTTTTCCCTTCAGTTCGATCTGATACAGTCAGCTGAATTACATGTATTCAGTGCAGTCTTTACATTCTTTCGCTCTTTTTGTTCAATTGGCTGGTAAAAAAAAAGTTTTGGGTTTTATCTGAAGAGCGAAAATATAAAAACAACAACCACATTTATCTTTATTTTCCACACAGTAATGAATGGGTAACTCATTTCTGGCACCCAGGATTTGTTTACCCCCATGATAGGCCACACACACAGATGATTTGTTTCCGACTGGGGTTGTTTCTTATCCTGCTATATGCCTTGCTTATGTCTGGCAGGGGAACACAGTGGAGTTACCCGAGGAGGAAAACACACCAGAGAAAAGAGTCGACCGCATCTTTGCTATGATGGATAAGGTGAATTCTGTGTATTTATTTGCTGTGTACTGTCTTCCGCTGCCTCGTTGCTCTCATACACAACATTACTTGCAGAAATCATTGCCTGTGTACAAATAAGTATAGAAAATGTACTGCATTTATAGTGAATTGCAGTAACTCTCTGAGAATGGTCAGTTATTTTTTAAACAACAAACCAATCCCATCATTTCCCATGACTGAATAGTCATAGCAATAGGTTCAATACAATGGCTTATTTCTGCTGTGATTGTCAGGAAGACTGTCCTTCGTCAGGCACTAGAAACACAGAAGGCACGCCACATGAAAGACGCAAAATAGAAGCTCTATTGCACTTTGGAAAGCTTTGATAAAAGAGCCTTTGAAAGAGCACTCAGCTATAGAGAGAAAGAAGAGATTTGAATTCATCATTAAAAACGGTCTTTCTACCTGATTCCATGCATATCTTCCGCCACCAACTCTATGCAGTGCACTTAATATGAGTCTGTGTGTTTGAAAACAGTGACATGACTTATGACTAAGTGTCTTCCTTTTGTCAACAGAATGCAGATGGGATGTTGACTCTACAGGAGTTTCAGGAGGGCTCCAAGGCAGACCCCTCTATTGTACAAGCACTCTCCCTTTATGACGGCCTGGTGTAGGCCCATCTCAAAGTGACGTTCAGTGAGTCCCATTTCCCATTTTCCAAATGCTGAAAACAGCCATGTACCAGCCTGCTGACTACAGTGAATATTCTAAATGTGCAAATCAGTGTTAATTTAGTATTATTTATATACTGTTACAGTGGGG
>NW_015510724.1:6414-11581 GCF_001515645.1 Sinocyclocheilus grahami
CAATTGATGGCTGACTAAATACTTTTTTGCCCCACTGTATATTATTTCTTGTTTTGGGTTAGCTTTGAGTAATTTTGTTATGTGGTTTTCAAGAAACTGAAAAACTGCAACAAAAAATAAAAATAAAGGGTTGTTTGTCAAAACTGTGTCGAAACTCAAATATGATCAGCTCTCTGCCTTTTTTTATGTTCTAAAGGAATGGCAGGACCTTTAAAATTATTCACTTTAGGTCTTTACAGTTACATCTGTTTGAAAGCACTAATTAGATTAACTGTAATTACAGCAATTCATTATTCATGTACCAACTCAGTGTGAATTTAAAGTTTCTGTTTTTCATTCCTATATATATACTAGGTAATCAATACAGTCCATTTATGTCATCCTGCTGGCACTGTGAGAGGAAAACTGACCTGTCACCAATCTCTTGGACCTGCCAAGTGCCAACACGAAGGTGCATTGTAGGTGTTGCTCTTAAGAGAGGATCAGCTGTCAGTCACTCATCTCTGGAAATCCAAAATTTGCTCAAGACAATGTGAACCCTTGCAGAACTCAATTGGGATGAGTGATATACAGTAAAAAACCTCATGAGAGTCTGATGGGTTCAGTGCCCTTTTTGTAAAGAAGACACTCATATGGACAGTGACTTTGAGGGCATCCACATCAGTGTTATTAAATGTAAAACTCAAATATTCTAAACACCATTGAATGAGTTCCTTATATTGCTGTGGACTTTGTCATAGGACCCAGCTGGATTTTGGTCTAGCCTTCACTACATGATGAACGAAGATGCATTTGCAACATTCCATGGGGCTTCAGCAAGCACTGGCATTGAACAACATGCATCTATCTTTATTTAATTATATAACCTTTCTATGTAAATTAGTAATCTTCAACAATAAACAAAACCGTATAAATCTCCTTATAAATCTCATGCTTATTCTTGAGACCTGATCGTTAACGTCTGGCAGCCATGATGTATTATACTGAGACTGTATTTACTCACATGCCCCTGCTTTGCTTGACCCATAGGCAGCCTCACCGTTCACCTTGTGATGTAGAATGCAAATTTTCTACTGTATTGCATATGACTGTCGTGATGGTGTGAGCGTATATATGATGAAGTCAGCACTGGCAAACATGCTCTTCTCAGACAGTTATTGTGTTGCACCTCTGGCTTCTTTGAAAGTATGAGATTAATTTTGTACCAATAGCATATACAGCATTCATCAGCACTGCACATGCCCGCAGTGTTTGAAGTGTTGGTGTATTTAGATTACTGCTAATGTTACGGGTGTGGTTAAAATCATCTTGGTTAAAGTCTTTTTTTTAAGCCCAACATTTCATCTTTCTAATATGGCCATCTGGGAATGTTACAAGGTCTATCTGTTCTCCAATTGCAAATGCACTTCTGAGTTTGTCTTAATGTCACAGAGACACTGCAGTAGATTAAATATTGTGGTTATGGGGTAATGTTAATGGAGTCTCTTTAAATAAAAACGTTTTTAAGAAAAAAAATGTCTTAAGGTCTGTTTATGGTGGGTGGGCCATAGCACTAAAGGAAGTAATTTCACCTGAATATTGCATGTTCTAGCTAATAATCACCACCTTTGCTCTAAAATAACAGATAATTAAATATCTTATTTGTGTGTAGAAACAGAAACAATGCTGTTATGATCAAACCAAAGAAAATAAATTTTCGGTTGGCCACAACATATTTTAAGATTGGAGCTAATTATCCTCTCAGTCAAATGTCTGTATTATTATTCAGTCAAGGCTCATGAATATATTCTGCCTGATGGCTTCAAATATCCACACTCCACCCTGCAATAGAAATGGTGTAATGGACATGCAGTATAAAGGATTCCAGGCTAAAAGGACCAAAAATTGAGATGTAAAGGTTCAAGCTGGCAGGCAGTACCTCACTGCTTGCATAACACAATGGAACACTTGGTATTGTTCAATAACCAGTTAAACCAATCAGATTTTACTCATGGAAAATCATGAATAATAAAGGAAGCTGGTACAGACAATGAAAGGCACCAGAAAAGAGAACATGAATTATGCCTTTTCACCTTTGGTTTGACTGCTTCTATACGGTTATACTAGCATATGTATTAAATATGTAGTGTTACAAAACAATCAAGATCCCATACTTAGCACATGGTCAAATGTGTCTGGTTAACGATGATACTAAATACATCCTGTGGCTGTGCAAACACTACTGTCTGTCAGAGTTCCTCCTACCCATATGAGAACTACACTGACTGATTATACCAGATATCTCCACTTTCTTGCTATCTGGGCTCAGCCATCTCACCTGACAGCCCATCAGTTTTAATGGGCTGCTTGGGCTCAGATACCCTCAGCCGTTGGAATGCAGGGTCACCTCACTTCTGTCATGCCATGCCTCCGTGGACATGTTGTTAACAGCAGGTGGTAGGTATCAGTATAGCAGGGTGGGACTGTTGTGTTTAAATGCAGCAGAGGCACTATCTCTATTCAACAGATGCTCAGCCATTCTGAATACTCACACTCTTCGCTGAACCTTGTTTTTCTAAATATATTTCTTGTGATCTTTTTGGTCTCATTAATACTTCTAAGGTCAGAATTTAGAATTGTGAGGATCAGTGTTGGGGAAAGTTACTTTAAAAAAAGTAATGCATTACAATATTGCGTTACTCCATAAAAAAGTAACTAATTACGTTACTTAGTTACTTTTTATGGAAAGTAATGCGTTACGTTACTTTTGTGTTACTTTTTAAATCTGGACAGGGCTTGCTTGTTTGTTTTTAAAATAAAAAAGTTCTATTTTTGGCTAATATAAAAGTGTTTTCACACCAAAAGTGAAATGGATAAGTCTCAGGCTGAAGGGAAAGTAAATTTACGTCTGTATAGTAGAATGCAGAAGAAGAAATTTCAACACACTTCAGCAATAAAAAAGGCACAAATGTTTGTTTAGAGTCATTTGTGCTTATTAGTACGGTTGAACTGGATCATCGAAGGTCAGAAGCAAAGACATTGGTTAATAGAATGGGATTAAATACATAAAGGATATTTGTGTTGTTTAACATTTAATTATTGCAGGTTTGCATCATATTCTGAGTTGCATTATTTTTTATTAATTTTGAGGAATACTGAATCTGTCTTTTTTTTGTGAGTGAGATTAATTAATGCATATTTATATTTATTTTAGAACTACAGTAACATCTGATTTCTCTCAACATGGGGACAGGAGAGCTGTCAATCAATAAATTGGGGGAAAAAAGTAACTCGGATATGATCTTGCAAATTAAAAAGTAATGCGTTACTTTACTAGTTACTTGAAAAAAGTAATCTGATTACATAACTTGCATTACTTGCAATGCGTTACTACCCACAACACTGGTGAGGATACTACCATATGCACCACAGGCTTTCTGGCTGTTTTTCACTTACCTCCTCTAAAATGATTTTTTTTTTATTTTTAATTTTTTTATAAATATTAGTTTGTTCTTTTCGTTATATATATATATGTGTGTGTGTGTGTGTGTGTGTGTGTGTGCAGATAGATACATCAAAACATCCTAAAATATCATGGTTTCCACAGTAATATTAAGCAGTACGACTGTTTCCAGCATTGATAATAATAAGAAATAATAAGAATAATAAGAAATGTTTAGAATTAGAATGATTTCTGACACTGAAGAATTTTTGAGCTGAAAACTGAGCTGTCAGGTCAAGATTCATTTACGTTTTTTAAATCTAAAATCGAAAGCAGTTATTTTATAATAATATTACGGTCTTTACTGTTGTTTTGATCAAGACAGCACAAGGAGACTAGGGCCTACTTTTAAGCACGTTTAAAAAAAATCTTAACGACCTCAAATCTATATAATATACGAATTACGACGAGTATTTGGGTTTACAAAAAAATTAGATTAAAGCCACCACGCCTTTGATCGTTTGACTGAACTTCACAGTTTGTTAGCAAAGTGGGCCCCCTGTTGACCATCAAGCGACGTGCGCCACATAAACAATTTAAATATATTTAAAATATTTAAGCTCAAGCTACAGCATCATATGAGGTTCATGCATAATGACTCACAGCATTTTGCATACAGTGTTAAAGGAGTGCAAACTCATTCAATGTCATGTTTTGAAAAAGTCCCCCGGCTTCCTCACGCTCGTGTCAAATTGCTCATCCCGCAACTTCCTGTCGCTGTAATTCCTCAGTGCTAACGGAGGCTCCCTGTTTTAGCCAAGCTAGCTAACGCCACAAACAGAAAAGAACAACAATAAATGTACTTGAAATTAACGTATGATATTACGTTTCAGAATAATACAGCCGTTAAAATGTGAACGAATAGAGAGCTAATGAATTTTCTGAATCAAATCGTTTCCGTTAGATTCGTATTGTTGTATGTTATAATGCTAGCTCAGGACTTCACAGATTTGCCTAACGGCAGCTAGCGGGGAGTTTCACAGTTTTTTGTGTCGCTAAAATTAGATCGTCACCCGACAAGGCCAGATTGTCACTCAGCTGCAGAAATTAAACTTTCTCTTTTGTAGAGCGATATCGATTTGCGTTGACACCTGTTAGCTAGCGCGGCTAGCTAGCGCTCTCCTCACACTGATTCTACTGGAAATGGTGAGTGTTTCTTGTCTTCTCTGTTTAAGTTTTACCATTAAGCTTAGTTTACTAAGAAAATTATTATTGAATAACTACTGGTCCTGTTCTTGAGAATGAGTTAGCCAAAAAATAATTGTTTTATTAAGTCTCTGGCCTTCCAGCTAGCGAATTAGTTTTAGCGGGTGTGTTTGGAAACCGGAGAGCTGTATTCCAGTTACATGACAGCTTGTCAGTTTCTGTGCAGAAAGCTGTGTTAGCATGTCAGCCAAGTAATCATGGAGATCTCACGTTTTTGTCTGTGAGGCACTCTTGTCTTTTGCCGTCATGTTTTGGTTCTTCAAATAAATTAGTTCCTCTACATTCTGTTTTATACGGTTTAAAGCAATGCAGATTACATTAACATTACTCAAAAGGTTGCATAACAGTGGAAAGTGGTCGTTTTCTTTGATTGCATCCATTATGTAATTTGAAGGTGTTTTTTTTCTCGTATTGCTCTTGATGTAGCTATTGTAGTATTATGGCAAGCCGTTTTAGCATTAAATACTCCTTGCTGTACTA
>NW_015510725.1:0-3941 GCF_001515645.1 Sinocyclocheilus grahami
TTGTGTCTTTTCTTGGTGACTCGATCCTACAGATGACTTGAACGATGTGAGTAAATTGAACCTGCGCTTTTCTGCAACATAATCCATTCTTATATCTGACTAATATGTCATAGATGAGACAGGCTCACTGCATTATGACATCCAGGCTTAAAACACCCATATAGGATGCTGTCACTCAAACAAATCTGTAGATTCACTGGACAAGGTTGCTTTGTTCTCTTCATCCTTTTCCATTCTTCTTCCTTCCAGTAATTTTTCAGCTTACCTTTGGTTGTCCTTATCCAGTCTAAAATAAAATATATTCAAATGTATTGCTCATTTTGAATCAAGCGTTAGGCTGCTTATACCCCCAGTTATTCCTACGCTAATTATCCTCACCATCAGAGTTTGAGTTATTGTTTTAATATTTATGTGCAGAGTTTTTCTTATTTTATTGTGCCGCTGTTTTCTGCAAACACCTCTGGGGCTTTGTCTTACAAAGTTTTAAGGTCTTGTGACATCACACCAGTGAATTGCCAACATCCTGACCCACATAAACTGATATTTAGTTTATTGCTCATGAAGATGCAACAGAATAGAGAAAACATCAGCCGGAAGTCACTGAAGTATTTTCTTCTTCTTTTTTATTAGCAATTCAGTATACTCATTTGAAATGTTTACACCCACTGGATAGGAACAAGAAAGGCAAAGCGGAGGCACTGAGGGTGTTATACTCTACTGTGAGGCAGATGGCTTCAAGTTTTGAAGAATCTAAATTTTCAACAGCACACTGGAATATATTTTTTCTTTTTAATGCTTTTTAATGAGAGTCTAAAAAGAGGAGGAAGTTTGCTGAGAATTGGTTTGCTAGAGATTACAGCTCTGTTTTTAATGTAAGGGTAATCATGTCTTTCATGTCATGGTCTGGAGCATTGCCATTCTTGCCATGTTAAAGACTACTGGGGTCCAGATTCTGTGGAAGCAGCAAACTAAACAAAGTGTGCCCTCTGCTGGCAGGATGTGTAGTTGTTAGTGGCATCAAAGCACCATCCAATAGTGCCTGTTATAGTAATCTGGTTAAACAGGTCTTGTTTACTGTGGTGTCTGGATCAGTATGGATTGCATTTATGCAGCTTGAAAGTTACAAGAATTACTGAGCCATTTAGTGGTTTCTGGTTGACATTTCTTCTGTCAAGAGACAACCATTTATTTCCTATAATACCCAATGAAGTAATATTAAACACTCTCCTCTACTCCACATGTATTTTGTGTCTTCTACTTGATAGCACATTGGATATTAGGGTTGTAACAATTCACTCAACTCACGATGCGATATGTTTCACAATATTGATTTCATGATACAATTTTCTTCCTTTTTTTTTTAACAAAATGAGATTTAAGACATATAAATGAGTGTTCCTTTATTATTTCTCAGACAAAACACTGCACATTTCTTTGTGTAATTGAAATATCTTTAAATATTGAAATATGTCAAATCACACAACTAATTTGAAATTTTAAAACAAATCAAATAAATAAATGAATACAAATAAAATAAATCTGTTCATACAAACAAACTAAGGCTTTGTCTGCGCTTTTTCCTAGCTTGTTTTTTTTTTTTTGCATGGTTTTTTTCTGTTGATTTTTCAAGCAAGGGACATGGAGGAGCTGCAAAGCACACAGCTTCAGCACCCTTGCTGTTTAAAAGGTGTATTGCGATTCATTTAGCATCTCAACTGACTTGAATTGGCACATGTTTTCATTGATTTTCGGCCAGCTCAGAGAGCATCGTTACATTCCTATTGGATGTGATATGAGGGGAAATATTTATCTAAGAAAATGTCCTGTGTGTGCTGTTGTTTGCACAACTCTATTTTAACATTTGTCTTGAAAAAATTGGAGGGCTTAATAATGACATTATCCATGCATCTAAAATGTCTGTCATCTACTTAGGAAGAAACATATATACATTATAACATTATAACATTATAAACATAACATGGCATGACAAAACGTCATGAATCCCCTAACCTCAGTTTTCTTTCGTGCAAAATGAGAAAGTTGGAAAGTTGGCATGGTGGAGTGAGGGGGAAGCATGTAGAAGTGGTCCAAGTCCAAGAAAGTGTTTAGCAAGAATCACAAATGTTCACACCGGTATATTCTGTTTTCAGCAGATGGAGGGCTGACCAAGGACAGTGCACTTGCTAATACTTCTCTACTGCACAGACATCTGCTACATAAGCCTTCACATTGCTGTAGAGTAAAATGCCAGATTGTATGGTAGTTGTCAAAATCCTGTCTAGTGAGACTGAGGACAGAGCAGAACCAGAGGTCAGAAATTATTTATTGTTGAACAAAATGACCAAGCGTGAAAATGTAAGTGGTAAAACAATGTAATAAAAACATTCAGGGCTTTACTAAAGTGTTTTGATGTTTAAGTCCCTGAGGCACTGCCCATGAGTCTCAAATCCTTCCCACAAGAATTGCTTTTTGCAAACAGCCATTTCAGGAGCATTGGAAAACTTGCAAACCCTTCATACTTCTGTACATTTGCAGCCCATGCTCCTGAGAAACAGCAATGCACATGGACAGCAATAATCATTTTTATGTCATATCTGACATATTGTTCATTTTAAATTCAGAAATTTGCCCTATGTCGAATTTTTGCTTATTGTTACATTGTTTGTTTAATTGTTATACCAATAACTTACAAACTATACAGCTTGAAATTGAATGAAAATGACACTCTTGTAGGTTTACTTCTTACCTGGTCTCTGTTTTTTGGCAATTTATTGGATGTATTTTAAACACTCATATATTAGGTGCATTTAGGTTTTGTTTAAGTTTATCATGCCTTAATTGAGTTTTTAAAAACACATTTCATCTGGTCTTTAATGGACCCCTCATTTTTTATCCCTTATTTGCAAGCATCTGTCCTCATTGACCCTGCTCCTATTAGCAGAAGCCTTTCTGCTGGAGCTCTGAATGGAGGAGCTGTAAAGTATTACTGAATGCATCTAAATCACTGCACTGCTTGGAATATATCACCACGGTATAGAGAGAACCCATCATGCTCTCCAGCAGGAGCGGATATATGTTATAACTCACTCAGAGCGCCACGGCAGGACGACAGATTTGTGATAGAGAGAGTTTGGATTAGCTTCCTTTGCTGAAAAAATTGCTTCCTACTCCCTCTTCTGAAAGGAAAAATACTTTGCACATAGACAGGAAATCTCATCGTGAATTTTGAATATACAAAATGCACCTGAGATTAGGAACACTTCAAAGCATTTAACACCTTTGAAAAATTTGTATTGTACAAACATATATTTCAGGCAGAGCACAACAGTTACTCTGTTCAAAACTTATTTGTCTTGCTCTATGCATTCGTTTGATGGATGTTACAGTTCTTTTGGTTGGTTTTTAAAACTGTTGGGTTTCTTTGAAAGTTTTTCAAACTTTAGTTGGCTGCTGCACACTGGAGTTCAGGAGGATGCTTCATCTGTCTCTTTCAAAAAGAAAAAGTTTGGGGTGTGGTATGCAATTTGGTACGAATGCAATCAGGCATAAATCACAGACCTAAACCATGCACTATTGACTACATATACTTTCCATAATACCTTAAAATACCAGTACAGTACCAGTTTTATCTTGATCGGTTTTGAATATCTATACCTCATTAACTTAACGAATACAGTGCTTCATTATAAAGACAAAACAAAAAGAAAATCAAATAAATTAAAAAGAAAAAATGATCAGAAATGCCAGTAAAAATGTTCATGCCCACTCCGACAAAAAAAGGTCCATAGTCAGATTGCGATACTCAAAATTGGCTCAGAGTATTCCTGTTATGGAGCACATTCCATTTACATTCAGACATCAGAAATAAAACATGGAAAATAGAATATGTATTTTATTTTTTATATATTGTGCTGCATACCACCTGAGGGCACAATGCGTGC
>NW_015510725.1:5570-6062 GCF_001515645.1 Sinocyclocheilus grahami
TGCAGGACTGCGGCTCTCTAGGACCGAACTTGCCTACCCCTGTGTAGGCCTACATTTCGGTGGCATCACTCTTTGTTTAACTTGTATTCTCATGCTTCTCCAGTTTCTAGCATTTTAGTAATTTTACCCAACACTTGATGTTATTAAAATTCAGTGGCATATTGAGTGAAAAGCCCAATTTTAATAATGCCTAAACATTTATGCCCCAAAACATTGTTAAAATATTCTTAATCTAAACATTAAGCCTTATCCTTAAGTGAAGGATTACCTCTGAGCTTACAGGGAAACAAAAGTGTCTGTGTTCTGCTTAGCTGCCTTTGTTAAATGGATGATTCAGTTGTGCCTCTGTTTGATTGTGCTAGTGGCAAAGTCTCAGATTTGACAGTCAGTATAAATGAGCTCTTATTGGCCTTCCTTGTTCTGAATTGTAACTTGTATGCCTGCCTTTGAGATGGCAAAGCCTTCTCCTCAGTCATTTCAATAGCAAGACTC
>NW_015510725.1:7684-8196 GCF_001515645.1 Sinocyclocheilus grahami
TCATTATGGAGTCATTAACGGAGAGGTCAAATCGATAGCACCTTTCCTAAATGCATACGATTTTGTGTACGTGGTTGACTCTAGCAGCATGCTGATGCTGATAACTTTCGCTTCAAAGCTCTTTACCACTTCTTTAAACCGACCCTAATGGAGGATGCTGTGCAATTCTACCTCATTTCATATATCACTCTCTGTGAGACAGCCAAGTGGGTCCAAGCCTGTTAACTGTGCCCAGGGAGTAAAATGAAAACTAACAACCACCACCATGACATCGAAACTGACCAACTAGACCAACTCCCTAGGCCTAGAGACAAGACGTGCATTATATCAATCTTTGTTTGTAACGTAAAGAATAATGTTATTCTATGAGTTTGTGATTTTGTTGAAAACGTTTTGTGCACCAGGCAAACATGTGAAGGAGACAGTCTCAAAAAATGTTAAACATATAAGAGCAGTCAAAACTGTGATAGATAGATAGATATTTGACCATATTGAGGGTAGGTTTACATGAC
>NW_015510725.1:8849-11572 GCF_001515645.1 Sinocyclocheilus grahami
ATTCTAATTCATTTGTAACTCATTTGTGTCAAAACCCCCAAACTTCCAAAATCTTGAAAAATGTCAGATTTTCATTGTCTCAGTCTTTTGGATGCTACCCTTTGTTGTACTTAACGGGTTCACGGGTTGTTTTAACAGCATTTGTCTTTTCATCTGCCTGTTCATATATAGACCTTATGTTTGTGTTTCCACAGCATTGAGGTAAAGTTTGTACAAATTTATGAATGAACCGATTGTTTTAAAATCTTCTGACATTTGTTATGACATCTGCTTAATTACAATTCACATTATAACTTTCCTTAACTCTACAATATGTAAATCCACTTCACTAGCTAATTGCTCTTCAACAGTGATGCTATAGAGCTACTGCAAAAACAAAAGTTCAAAGACAGAATTCTAAAAATGTCTGCGCACTTGTTTCTCTGACGCATAAGGTCTACAGGCTCTTGACATTTTGGATGTTTATATTCCATTACAGCACATCTTGTGTCTCTTTGCTCTCAGTCAATTAATAGCCTACTAGCAAACTATACTGTCTGCTTTTATTAAAACTCTCTTGTCTTTTAATGAATTCTACTCTACACAGTGCCACTTCTCTTTCTCTCTCTCTACCCCTCTCCTGTGTCCAGAACAAATCTTCCAGAGTCACTGGCAGAGCCGAGTCACTGGGGTTTGTGTAATAAATTCTTTATTGGGTGTCAGAAACCTGGACTGGGCGTGTGTGCGAGGCAAAGATGCTCCGTAAATGAAATTGCATGGACAACAAGGATGCCAGCACTCTGACTTTACCTCATGACGTGCAGCATAAATATCACCTATACTGCGTCATTTGCTAACCATGCACTAGACTGAATTGATCTGTTTCAGAGCACCACATAAACACAGTGAAATGTGCAAATGCTCTTCAGCGTCCTTGTGGGTATGGTATTTGTCAGCACTAGGGCTGGATGAAATTTCTTATTAAATTAAGTGATATTTTAGCTTTTCAGCAATATTCATATATCTCAATATCTATGTTTGCACTAAAATGGCTTCAGTTGCTACTTTTTTTCTTTTAATCAGAATATACAGAATCAATTTAGCTAATTAAATTGCAAGAAGTAAAATAGTTCGTTAAAAATAATAAAGGCATGTTTTCCACATTTATAATAGTTTTATTTTATATGCACCAATATAAAACTACATTGTATTAAAACATATTTACCTACATATGAAACATTTAATAAAAAAATGCCACATAAAATAATTTTTATGTGATGATGCAAATAAATCATTATTGAAATTGACGCTTTGAACTCAATCATGGAAATTGTTTGAACTTACCAACACTATTGTTGCTACTGAAACCCTGCCCTAGAGATTGTACATATTCACACTTTTTCCTTTGGTCTGTAAACCATTTGGCAATGGCTGCTGTCATCGGCCGCTGTTTTTATGTGTGTTTTGTGAAATCTGCCCAGAATATTTAAGTGGTTTACCCTCACGCTTCAGTAGGGCAACACAAGAGAGAGGGAGGGCGAGAAGGAGAGAAAGACAGCGAAAGGAGGAGAGGTGAGGGAAGCCGGAAAGGACAGAGAAATTGACTGAGAGGAGAAAAATACAGCTTAGAGCAGTGAGTGCCGTGGAATTGCATACTTCGCTGGTGGTTGTGCATGTGCGGCTAAGACCGAACATGTAAGAGGCAGAAGAAAGACAGAGTGAACAACAGGCAGGTAAAACACGCTGTACCACAAGTGGACTTCCATACTTTGCTGCACCGTCAACTCAGATCCGTGTGTTGGTCGCATAGATCCACAATGTCTGTCCTTATTGCAACTCAATTGAAGATCGACACCAGCACTTCATCTGGAAAGGTAAGGTCTTGTATTTGCAGCATTTATTTCAGACACTCCAAAAACCATTGTGCATGCAAAACTGCTTGATGTTTCAGATATTACAAGAAAATATGCTAAAGCACAAAATGTTTTGGTAAGTGTCTACATTGGAGACCCAGCAAGAACATTCTCCATGCTGTAAGATATGACAAAACTTTATAAGTGTACAGCTGAAAGAACTACAGAAGTAGAGGTTTGATATGTCTTGATCATAGCACAGTCTGGGTCAAGAGAGCTCATAAACATTTGATTGCATATGGATGCTCAAGCATCGTTAAGAACCCTTCTGTTAGTTGTAGAGAGTTCAACTCTTCGATAGCTTAGTTGCATGACTTTTTCTGTACTGTCCTAATGCATCTGATTACTTACAAATGCACAGATTTTTTATTTTGCTTAAATAGAGGTGGACTTTTTCGCTTTCACTCAAAAAGATATATAAACATACTTTTTAGTCTCCTGTGCCAATACATAATACCATGCACATTCAAGTACAACCATATAGAGGATCAAAAACTTCCTGTTGGACCAAAGGCTGAAATGCATTCTGCCATGCATTGAGGCTCAATGCTTATCACACCCTGCAGCACAGGCGACACTGACACACTGCACAGCAGTTATACTGTTCACTGATTGCTACAGAAAAATCTTTTTAGGGTTCACCTTAAGAAAATGACCCTTCGAAACCACCTCTAGTTTAAAATGTGACGAGCGCCGTGAAGACTTTCTAATACACGTGTCTAATCCTTGCACTCTCTATAGATGTCTAATTTACTCACTCATCATTTACTCCCGCAGACTGCTCCATATCATCCTTGGATAAGTTTCAATTTCCCTGGCACCTTATCTTGG
>NW_015510726.1:0-473 GCF_001515645.1 Sinocyclocheilus grahami
CACTCACAGTCTGGAGGAGAAACCTGCCAGCTGGCCAGTTCGTGACACAGATATTCTTCACAGACAGATAAAACAAAAACTTTGGATATTTTGTTATGTGTGTTCACATGAAGATCTCAGAAATCTGCTTCACTGTTTCAATCAGTGAAATTAGTCTAAACTCTTACACGGTAACCTGCAATTATAGCTGTAATTCAGGTGGAAAGTTGAAGTGTCCTGCTGTGAGACATGCTTTGTTCCATTCAAAATTATTTTAAGCATTTTCTAATTTTTTAGGTCCATATTAATTGAAAGTCTTTTAAAGACTTTTAAAAATTAGTATTTTCACACCACAGGAACAAATGAACTAGTGAAGGTAAAAAGGCGAAAAATTTCACACCTATTATGTACACTACCATTCAAAGCTTAAAGGTTGGTAAGATTAAAAAAAAATAAAGAAATTAATACTTTTATTCAGCAAGGATGCATTAAAC
>NW_015510726.1:1878-2809 GCF_001515645.1 Sinocyclocheilus grahami
AACCTAAAATCCTGAATAAATTCTTCAGGAACATAGACCATGTCCCATGTTGTGATAACATGACAAGGTCTAGACTGCAAAGAGCAAAAGGACATTTTGTCCATTTGCTTGGCTTCTGTCTCTGCAGCACCAGGCGCCAAATAAACATGCTAACTGGCTGTAATATATTGCACAGTAGTTTCACATTCAGGGTGGCCAACCAAATTTTTGTGTCTGAGAACACAATATTATGCATCAACCACCCAGATACATTCAGACCATGAAACCTATAATCTGAACATCTGCCTCAGAAGAATGGAAATCCCTGGGCTTAAGTGACCATCCTGCCTACATACGGACACATCAGTCAGAAATCATCTGGCACTTTTCTGCTGTGAAGTTAGCACCTGTTAAAGCACCTGTTACAATCTCCGGAGATATATCATACGCTTAAAGCTTCCTTTCTCTTTCCTTTTCACTTTTTTTTTCTCTTTCTCACTATTGTGTTGGAACAGGTTCAGCCTAGACAGAGACTACATCGTTTTGTATGTGGTATGTGTTCACGTGTTTGTGGCTGTCGTAAGGGGTTTCTCTAACGTGATGTATTACCTCTTTAAACTCCGAAATATGTCGGAGGCCTCTCGGTTCTTTGCATATGGATCAAAAGTTCAGTCCCTGTGCTTAAACTCAAAGGTCACATCCAAATATGTCAGTCTTAACTGGAATTATATCATGTTAGCAATGGGACTGCTGCTCTCTGCCTGAGAGGGGAAAAGAAAGCGGCTTTGATCGTGACTTCGGACAGAGACACAAGACAAGAGTCATAACTCACGCACTACCAGCTGCTGTCACATCGGTCTGTTTAGCAAACCTTGCTCTTTTCAGTAAATCTGTTTCTCTGCGTTCAAAGACCACATGTAGTGCATTTAGCAGATGCGTTTATACCAGGACA
>NW_015510726.1:4069-4360 GCF_001515645.1 Sinocyclocheilus grahami
GCACAGCATGAAGAATGTAGCAGATTTAATCGGGTATATCTCAAGAGCTGTTTCTTATTTCCATCTATCAATATCCAGGACTTGATATGACACATTTGGTAGCACAAAACTAGAATGCTTAAAACTAAAATGTCTCTTTAAGCTTGCGGGGAAACGAGTCTGTTTGGCTGTGAGGCGATAAAACATTTTAAATTACATCTTTGTGAATAATTTTATTATTATCCATGTTGTAAGAGCCCTGCCTTAGGGAAAAAGACTGTTAGACTGAGCGTCTCCTGTGGCACACAGATA
>NW_015510726.1:10740-11569 GCF_001515645.1 Sinocyclocheilus grahami
GGGGCGTACCCAATAATAAAACATTATGAAATTTGTGTTCATTTTTAAATTCCCTTTTCACAATATAATTTGTAATAACAAAAATAAAAAAGCACTTTGACGTTTGACCCCATTGTATTTGATACACTCAGCCAATCAGACCACAGTTGAATGAAATAAGCGTTTCCATTCAGTCCTCTAACGCATTTGTGTGACGTGCTTTAACTAGGTTAACGATGGTGAACGGTCGGCACGGCTCATTAAGAGGCCTTCACGTCCACTTAAGACGATTCTAGCAAGGCTAGGATGTCATATGAAAGAGAGGAAGAGCATTTACCTCTCTCTCTAAAGTTCTTCTAACGCCCTTCCCCCGTTCCTTCATTTGTCATATGGATTTTTCATGCTCAGGCAGAAGGGGAAGCCCTCCACAGCAGGACCGCTGCTGTTCATGAGAGTTTTGCCTTCGACCCCCAGCTATATTTATCCCATTGTGCTGAACTAATTGCTGGTCTGACATCACCTCTTCAAGAAGGACAGCTGATGAACAAAGCATCTGTGGATTATTTTTAGTTTGTTCTTAAGATGGAGCTTCAGGGACACGCATAGAGGGAGAGAGACAGGAAGTGCTTTTGCAGCTGGATACAATGTTATCTCGGTACCAGGACAGGAAATGGGGACCAATCACTTCCTGTAGACTAGGAGCTTTAAGACACTGGTTTGGGTCTAAATGGCTATTTTCCCACCTCAAGGAGGTTGTCACAGGGGCTTTGAATCAGAAGAGCTTTTTTTTAGTTGTGATAATCTATGTTGGTTAACATCGTGTTATTATTATTATTATTATTTAGTAAAT
>NW_015510727.1:0-5463 GCF_001515645.1 Sinocyclocheilus grahami
CCAGCTGCAAGAAGGCACCTAGGCATTAGGGCCTGCCGCACAATATCAATCGTTTATAGGCCACATATTAGGCAATTTTGTTTTAATGTTTATTTTTCAATGTTAATGAAAGTGACAGCAAAAATAAGGGAACATCATTAGGAAATCCTTGGGGGGGCTGTGCCGGGCCCCCCCCCAGCGCCGCCACTGATTAGCCTAATTCGTTTTGGCTTGTTTAGCAACTTATATTTTTCATTCTTGTTTTCTTCTGAAACCGTTCAAAATTGCCTATAGGCTAAATATTGTGTTTATTGTTTGTACATTATAACATTTTGCTTTATTTACGTTGTTATTTATGAATGTAATAATGCGGTTTCTGCTTATCCGTGTTTTACCTAAACTACAACGTAACATAAATGTAGACCTACATACCGGCATCTAAATATGATTTTATAATTTTATGCTATATAGACCTACCACACCCTCCACTGGGTGTTGAATGAGCAGCAAAAACTACATTTTGGCATTTTATAATACTTCTGTGGATATTTTGGTGAAAGTAACTTAAAAGTATGTAACGCATTACAATGCAGAGACAGTAATATTGTAATGTAACTAATTACTTTCAAAAGACAGTAACTAGTAATATATAACGTATTACATTTTGGAAGTAACTTGCCCAACTCTGCGCATACTTATCCGTGTTTAACCTAAACTACAACTTAACATTAATGTAGACCTACATACATGATTTTATAATTTTATGCTATTTAGACCTACCACATTACCCTCCACTGGGTGTAGAATGAGCAGCAATAAACTACATTTTTGGCATTTTATAATACTTCTGTGGATATTTTGGTGAAAGTAACTCAAAAGTAGCGTAACGCATTACAATTCAGAGACAGTTGTATTGTAATGTAACTAATTACTTTCAAAAGACAGTAACTAGTATTATATAATGTATTACACTTTGGAAGTAACTTGCCCAACACTGTGTAAAACGCACTAGACTAAATGATAAATGTGTGTTGTGATATTTAATTTGAAAATAAATGTAGCTAATTTCTTTATATTATAGCCTATGTCTTTCATCTTATTTAACTATAATCATGATACCGTAACTGCCGTGTCTTGCTCACTCTCCCGCGAACAAACGCACATATATAAGTGGGACTAATGAAATTCACTAATAATGGCAGAGCCTCAACATTGGATTTGCAGCGTTGCACATTCTAGCCATTGGCGCTGCAGCTGAAGTGAATGACAGCTTGGGAGCACTCGTTGCTCGCTTTCTGTAGCCTATATCATTTTATTTTTAAGATTTATTTTTAATGCTTCTGTAACGGACTAATGGCCACATAGCCTATACACTGCAGAGTTTAAGGAGAGACTCAATGGCACTTAACAGTAAAGGCATATCTAAATATATTTGTTTTCATTTATGGAGAATTAAGCCTGTAGTTTATGCACATTTTTTCAAAACAGTCTGGCAGATTGTTCACAAGATGTAGGCAACAGTTTTTACTGTTTACAGGAAGGATGCGCGTTCTTATCTTATTGCGGGTATTTCCCTAAACAGCTCATATATTTTTCCGCCACGGGGTGAGAACATAATGATTACGAAAACGATTATTTATTTTTGATAATCATTATTTTATTTCAGTTAGTTTTGCAATAACTGTTGTTAGTTTCGTTTTGTTTGTTTTTTTACATTTATTTTGATTTTTTTATTTTATTTCAGTTTACGAAAATGTTTTTTGACCAATCGTTTTCGTCTTAGTTTTAGTTTTCGTTTATGAAAATAACCTTGCCACACACACACACACACACACACACACACACACACAACGCGCGCACACTCACACACACACACACACCCACACACACACACAGTGAACACACACACACACACAGTGAACACACACACACTCACACACGCAAACACACACGGAGCAGTGGGCAGCAGTTGGGTTTCAGTTCTTGCTCAAGGGTCTCAGCTCAGTCGTGGTATTGAGGGTGGAAGAGAGCGCTGTACAGATCTGAGATCTTTATGTCTGCAAGCTCACATGTACATATGTGAACGTGAACATGATGAACATGATCCTGAACACTAGATGTTTGAGCTGTACTGTACAGCAGTGAAACAGCCATACAGTACAATAGTAGCCAAAGGAGTAAACAGCAGTGTTGCCTTGTTTTAAAGAAACACTAGGCCTCCTGAACTGTCTGCTCCATCATGGCTCCCCGAGCTCCCTGCTCCGCCATGGCCTCCTCAGACCCTCATGAGACCCGCTTCTCGATCATTTGAGGAGTCTTGGAATACGAGTAGAAGAAGAGTGTATTGTTGCCGAGTCAGCAGGCGACTCTTCTAGGAGTGGATTTAGAGTCCTGCACCACGTGGACATGCCTGTGTTTCGACACTTCAGGACTGTTTGAGTCAGTTCAAACCAGGGCAACTAGTTCACACAGGTTTATGCTGTAGATTGGGTCTTATGGCAGCAACGTCTCCTGTGGTTCAGTGGAGCCTGCTTCACATAAGGCCATCTCAGTGGATCAAGGGTTTAGGGATTTAGCCTCGTTGGCATCCTGGTTTCCTGGTTTTTACAGGGAGACGTCTTATGCCTTTTCGCCCTGTACAAATCCCTTCTTGGGACTTATTAATTGTCCTGGTAGGTTTGGCAGGCTATCGGTTTGATGCTATCAGCATTGCATAAGCCTCTGTCTCTCGACACGGTCCTATTGGTGGCCTCATCCTCTCTAAGGAGGATCAAAGATCTGCAGGCTCTGTCTATCAGCCCTTATTGTATGCACTTTGCTATTGACCTGGTTAAGGTCTTACTATGACCTAGGCCTTGTCCCTCAGTTTCCTTCAACCACATTTCACTCTCATCAAGTGCTTTTGGAGTCTGAGAGTGATGTGCAGCCTCGTGGTCTCTTCCGAGTGAGGGCTTTGAAGTCTTATGTTGACAGACGGCGTGAAGCTATGCCGTTTTCATAGCATCAGCAACGCAGAGTAGAAGTGAACCTATGAACGGGAACGTCTCTGTATTGTGTGTAACCCTGGTTCCCTGAATAGGGAATGAGATGCTGCATTGCTGGCCATTCTCTTATTTTCTTCAACTTTTAGTGCTTTTTTACTTTTAATGGAAACTCTGAGGTGATATGGCGCGAGCACACTCTTGTGAGGCATAAGTGACTTATTCCTCAGAGGTGGTGCAAAGTGAAACTAGCCAGTTAAATTATGTGATGGTATAAGAGCTTCAGTCAGTCGTCCCACCCGTGGGTGATTACTATAGTGCTAGTGATGCAGCCTCTCGTTCCCTACTCAGGGAACTAAGGTTACATACGTAACTGAGACATTTTCTTATGTTTTGTTTCTATGTTCATTATGTTTGAACTGAAGTAACATACAGTATATGATCACAGATCCAGCAGAAACTGAAGTCTGTAGGACTGATGGATCATTATTCAGAGGTACGAGAGTTCATTAATGCTGAAACAGTCAATCTGCAGTGCTTTGTCAAGAACTGATCATCATTTCATACCTTTGATTTCATTTAGAAAGTCTTGATTCTGTTCATCTGTCCATCTTTCCTGCAGAGATTTTGATCATTCTTAAGACTGCAGTGTTTGCTGCTCCTACTGTGATTCTTCTTCAGATCATCTGTGCAAGAAGAGCTGGTGAGTTTTTCAGATGATTCACATTGATCTGGAACAATCTGCACTCACGAGAGCTCAGTAAATGCTTTTGTGTTGAATTATTTTGCAGGGAGGAATGACTCGCTGCACCCAGAGGAAATAGAGATTAATACAATATTAGTATAAAATACTACTCTTGTAAAATACAAGATTTATCTTTATCTCAGTGACTTTTATGGATATTTGCATACAGTTTTGAATGATATTTTCCAGTGCTCCATACTGTACTGAATACATAAAATATAATATGAAATCCTTATTATATGAATGATTGTCTTTCCACCTACAGCACATTCTGCAGCACATACGGCTTGACGGCGGTCCTTCTTGCATTGTTTCAATATAAAGCCATTTTATTCTTAACTAGATAATATTGGGGCTCTTTTCCGATTAATGGATGAAACTATTTAATATAAAAAATATGACGTGTCCATGTAATTTTTCCCATATTAAAAAATGCACAACTTTTGTCTTTTTTTATTGCAGAACAACTACACTTGCATGTAAATATACTCAGAGTATTTACAGTGTACTCACTATTACAATCATCACAGCGACAACAGAAATAAACCAAATAAATGATCCAGGGAACAGTGACGTGCAGAGAGTTCCTCAGGGGCAGCGGCTCAAATGTAAAATAGGCCAATGTAAAGAAAATTATAGGACAAAAGTTTGGAAAAATTACTATTTTATATTTTTGCAAGAAGTCACTTATGGTCATCAAGCCTGCATTTATTTGATCAAAATTTGTATATACTTTAAAATACATTTTATGCAATGCTGATTTATTATCAATGTTGGAAACCTGTGATACTTTTTCAGGATTCTTTGATAAATAAAAAGTAAAAGACAGAACAGCATTTATTTAAAATATAACTTTTGTAACAATATGCACTGATATTGTTAGAAAACATATTATTTTGAATAAATGCTGCACTTTTTAACTTTTCATTTATCAATGAACCCCAAAAAGTATCACAGGTTACAAAAAAAAAAAAAGCAGCACAACTCTTTCCAACATTGATAATAAATCAGCGTATTAGAATGATTTCTCAAGATCATGTCACACTGAAGACTTGAGTAATGATGCTGAAAATACAGCTTTGTTCACAGACATAAATGATATTTTAAAGTATATTAAAATAGAAAAACATACTTTTAAATTGAGTGCAATTTAATTATTCTTTTAAATACAGTTTTTTTTCTGTATTTTTGTTCAAATAAATGAAGGCTTGATGTGCATAAGACACTTTCATAACGCTGCATAATTATCAAAAATGGTAATACAATAAAGTCCTTTCACGTCACCATTTCGCACGCCTACACTTCACATAATCAGCCTGTAAGTGGCACTTAGCTTCATTAACTCTGATAGTTTCAGGAAATAGTAAACGGTGGACCATACATCAACATAAGTGAATTGAATACTGATTTCAATTATTGCGACTTTTGGCGCTGCACGGTTTTGTGCAGTGCTTTTGTAGTTATTTAGCATCTATTTTCTCAGCGATGTAATTTGATTTATAAAATGAGACAAACCGCAGATCCAGATCGCTCTACAAATGTAAGCTCGTCTGTCCACGTAATTTTCAACTGATTTATGAATAAAACGGAAAATGGCCGCTCCACTTCTCATTTCTAATTCTGGCTAAGCCCCGCCCATCCAGACACAAAGGACCAATGGAAGCTGTGCATGGTTATCAGCAAATCAGATTGAGCTGATGTCACTTGCCCCACTATATATATATCCAGCAGTCTGTGTTCATGCCATCTGAACATTAC
>NW_015510728.1:0-2192 GCF_001515645.1 Sinocyclocheilus grahami
ATTTTTTTTTTTTTTTTTTTTTTTTTTTTTAGCATTTTAAGGTTACCACAACATTAATTTAAAATAAATTATGTGTAACGTATAAGTATTAAAAAAATATTTAAATAATGTTTATGACTTAATGGGACCTTCATGGAAGTTTGCTGAGGCCCCCTAATGGGCCCGGGCCTCCTGGTTGAGAACCACTGCACTACACTAATGTCTTGCTTTGGTCACTACACAATTCCTATTCTTCCATTTGTGTTCTTTTATAGTTTTGATGAAATAACTCGTTCTTCATAACAAAGAATGAGATGTAGGTGTGCCCATCCCAATGACTGGCTCTGTATCTTTCAGGTTTGGCCCCATAAAGACTTCCCTCTGATTCCTGTGGGACGCCTCGTGTTGAACCGAAACCCTGTCAACTATTTCGCTGAGGTCGAGCAGCTGGCGTTTGATCCCAGTAACATGCCTCCCGGTGTTGAGCCCAGCCCGGACAAGATGCTGCAGGTATGTTTGTACTAATGTGTCTCACAACTTATTAAGCAACCTACCCAGACACATTTCATAGGTTCGTTTGCACAAGCTTAAAATGCACAAAAGGATGCTTGTTCACTATTTTGTCCTTGAGCAAGGCACTTAAGCTCTGCGTACTTGTAATAAGCGTCCTGTAAATCACTTTGGATTAAAGTGTCAGTGACTTATAACTAATTGCAAGAATGTTGCTAAATACTGTAATTGCTCAATTTTGTTGCCACAGGGGCGTCTATTCTCATATCCAGACACACATAGACATCGGCTTGGAGCGAATTACCTCCAACTGCCTGTCAACTGCCCCTACCGCACCCATGTGGCAAACTACCAGAGAGACGGACCCATGTGCATGTACGACAACCAGGGTGAGTGACACACACTCCAAACACGGCAGAACAAAAAATGGGATGTCAAATGCTTTGTTTGGTTTTGAGTTAGAGATGGTATTAGTCTCTTAAAAGTGAGTCAGATGAACAATGCAACATCTGTCTGGAATGCCTGATGTGACCCAAACTTGCATTTCATTGTT
Organism: Sinocyclocheilus grahami; assembly: GCF_001515645.1. Taxonomy (NCBI): domain Eukaryota; kingdom Metazoa; phylum Chordata; class Actinopteri; order Cypriniformes; family Cyprinidae; genus Sinocyclocheilus; species Sinocyclocheilus grahami. Next base: position 1,043 of record NW_015510728.1, read on the forward strand.
CATTGAATTTTGTGGCAAAACAACAGCAGTTCATCTCCTGTCCTGCAGGGGGGGCTCCTAACTACTTCCCCAACAGCTTCAGTGCTCCTGAGACCCAGCCACGCTTCATCGAGTCCAAGTGTAAAGTGTCTCCTGATGTGGCCCGATACAACAGCGCAGACGATGACAATGTGGCCCAGGTTTGTTGGTGAACGTGTGTGTGCATCTGTGTATGGATAATCACAAGTATGGTGAGTTCTAATCCTGCTCTGATGCATTCTGCAGGTGCGCACGTTTTTCACGGAGGTGTTGAACGAAGCCGAGCGAGAGCGTCTGTGTCAGAACATGGCCGGCCACCTGAAAGGAACTCAACTGTTTATTCAGAAACGCATGGTATGAGGTTTTGTTTTTGGTCCTGTGAGATTTTTCACTCTCGTAAATCTCATGACAGCTAGTCAAACTTCTCATTAGCAGTTTTTCAGGAATATATAAACATGCCTAGAAAAAAACCCATTTGTTTCTGAATGATTCAGATGGATTTTTGTAATTTTTGCAGGTGCAAAACCTGATGGCCGTTCACCCCGATTACGGCACTCGCGTTCAAAGACTCCTGGATAAATACAACGCTGAAGGGAAAAAGGTAGAAAACATTCTATCAGTCTCACACACATTCATGTACACGGAAAAAATTAAGAAAAAATGTTGCTTAGAAATTGCAAGTAAATTGTACAATTAATTACAAAGAAATGGCAAGTACAATAAATAGACTAAAGACTAAAATAGACTTTTCTTGGAAAATGTACTCCAATAATCTATTATTTACAGTTTTGAAGATTGAAGTTAATTTAGTGCGTGTCAAAATGGTTATAGTTCATTATTAAGTTGAATTATTATAACTATGAGTAAAACCATAAAAAATGTTACTTGAAATAGTTAACTCAATGAAAATATAAAAAGCTGAAATAAAACATAATAGTATATGTTTAAAAAAATACTGTATGTATTAAAAAAAACACGCACAACAAAATTAAACTAAAACGAAAATGTAAATGAATAATATAAAAATAAAATACAAATTCAGAATATTACAAAAATTATAATAGCATTTCAATGGTACTAAAATTATATGAAAGCTTATTTTGGGCAAAAGGGCACAATTCTGACTTTTTTT
>NW_015510728.1:3602-6299 GCF_001515645.1 Sinocyclocheilus grahami
CTCTCTCTCCACGGCGCTCTGTCTCTGACTCCACCTATCTACAGTGTTGTATAAGTAGTGTCCTGATCTTTCTCCTGAGTAATTCCTCTTCAGATTCTCCCAGGAGTTTCGACCCCTGACCTCCAAGGATGGATAACGCCACATACAGCTACATGAACGACTGCACTCCGCTCACTAACTGTAAGTCCGGCCGTAAGGCTGGCGGCTCCACGGTGGTCAACATGAGCCATGCGGGCAAGAAGCCACCAAACGACTACCTGATCTGGTCGCTCTGTAACACTCTTTACGTCAACTTCTGCTGCCTGGGATTCATGGCTCTGATCTACTCCATCAAGGTGAGCTCAAACACCAATGTCTTGGAGTTTTTCTCTTGAATATCTTCGCCTGTTTGTGGCTTTCAAACCTCTTCAGAAATATTCCTGGATGTCACATGATGGACCATCAAGGTTCTAAATAGAACCAAAACGGGTCTTACAGTCCAACAGAAGAACGTCTAGGTGTTAAAAAAATCATTATCTTTTTGATGCTTTAAAGAGTCTAGAAACCAAAAAGCACCTAAGGAACTAACAATACAACATAAAGAACTTTTTGATCTCCAAAGAACCATAAAGCAACTCAAGAACCCTACAGAGATTAGATGCACCGTCTTAAACATAAAGGTTCCAAAAGAGGAATTTTGCAGCGGTGCCAGAGAGAACCATCTTTGGTTTACCAAAGCACCTTTCAGTGAACAGTTCCTAAAGGAACCTTTTTTTTTGATAGTGCGAAGAACATTTTTTAGTAAACTTTTTCCACTATAAAGAAACTTTTGTGTAAATGGAAATGTTCCATGAATGTTCACGAAACCATTGATGTGAATAAAGAACCTTTATTTTTAAAAGAGCAGTTAAGTAGAGAAGGCAAGAAGGATCTTTGCTGGACCTAATGCAAGGAACCACTGAAGAACCTTGATTGTAAAAACACGACTGTCCGAGACTCATTTCCATTTTGCGTCTGTCTGTTTCCAGGCTCGAGATCAGAAGACCTTGGGCGACATGCGTGCAGCACAGGAATGCTCAGACAAAGCGAAGTGGTACAACATTCTGGCATCGGGCTGGAATCTCTTGATTCCTCTGCTGCTGTTGGGTCTGCTGGTCCTGCTCGTGGTTCATCTGGGCAGCTCAGAGGGAACGTTTGATTTCTTCGGTGAAGACGGATTCCAGAGCTTCATGAAGCTCTTCAGCAGGTAGACAGATCGACTCAATCAATCCCACCACCAAAAGCTCCTGCAAACCTTCTGGACTGTTCACCCTCTCTCCACTTTACCAGCACCATTTCTTCAGCTGTGTGGTGAATTTTATGAGTTTTTTATTTTTCATAATTAATGTCAGTGTACTGTATATTAACTCATATCTACGCAGTTCTATTTTGTGAAGTAAATTGGCTCAACTGTATTTAATAAAATATTTAATGTCCTCAATATTTTTCCACATGAGTCTCTTTGAACAGATTTCTGTCACCTGTGGGATAAAATAATTACAGTGGTCACGTTAGCGATGTTGCCGTGGAATTTAGCGTGCACAAAAGTCTATTATTAATAGTATCGGCTTTAACCTTCTTTTCCCAGCTGAGAAATCATTTTACTGGTCTCCCGGTCTGGTCAGGCTAATCTTTTTGCCAGTTTTGGCTCCTTTAAAGCTAGAACGCAATCTTAAACCAGCTTGGCCTGGGTAGGAGACCAGCCTAAATCATGTAAACCTGGTTTAAGCTGTTTTTTTTCTTTTCAGCAGGGAAGTTAATTGGTTATGAGGAGCAGGTTAACATGACTTCTGTGCTGCGAGGCTGAAGGGATGCTGTGGTTTAGTTCTCGTGTCTCTGTAATGTTCAGCTGTGCCGCCTGTGCTTACAGCGGCGGACCCTCCCAGCTCTACTGGTATTTTTATAATTTAAATGACAGAGCTGTTTGCCAGCCTTCTCTCCCCTTCTATTTCGGTCAGTATACAGAGTGGACACAGATGTGGAGGGACTCGATTAAAGAGCAGTTAACACACACACACACACACACACACACTCATGTAGACCTTCTGCCTTTGAGCCGGAGTCTATTTCTTGTGTGTGTGGATTGCTGATTCTTCATTTGAACTATCAATTAAATCTCAGAGGTCTTTGATATTCACATGCAGATTTAATATTACATCTGTAAAAAATATGGCTTTGTCATGCTATAATTCTTTTAATTAATAAACAGGCATTTTGGGGTGAATCTCATAAAACATATCAAGAACATGTCCGGGTAATTTAATGCCAAATTTAAAAGAAAATAAAAATATTAAATTTATGATAATTAAGCAAATTTGTCCTCAGTTCTCATTGCCGTAATGCAGAAAATGTCACTGATATTGGTGTAAAGCAAAAATAAGTAAATAAAGTATTTAATATCTGAGAGTATATAGTATTAGTACTGATTAATTGATGCTGAGGTTTATTTTTAATGAGAGTTTAGAGGAAAATGTACTGAAGTGCCATGAAAAAATATTGTAATATTCATAATATTATTATTGCGCTATCAATATTCCTAAAAGTTACATATGCCCAGTATTTTTTATATCATAAATGCTATATGATCCTAAGAAACTCATGTGCAAAAGAAAGGTTTATATATGCAAAATAAATTTGAAAGAAAAAATGAATATATATATACTGTATATATATATATAT
>NW_015510728.1:6309-8042 GCF_001515645.1 Sinocyclocheilus grahami
TATATATATATATATGCTCCTAAAAATCTCTCTCTCTCTGTGCTTAAAAAAAAAACTATATGCAAAGTAAACATATAAAAAGGTAACATTCATAATATCACGTTTTTTCATGTTTTATTTTTTGGAAAGTATGCAATATGATGTGAGCATGTTTGTTGATTTTGCACAGCGTTAGCAGTATAGTATATTTTTATCAGACTTTTAAGATATGTCTGTAGAATTGCCGGGATGAAACTATGATTTTAGGCCTCTCACATCCGCTGAACTTGCACCTGCACTGATATCAAGTTGCTGTTTTGGTTCACATGGCCTTCAACATGTTCTTTTGATAAAAACTAGGCAAATGCACTGAATAATCACTCTGTGACTCAATGAAAATATGCTTTGACTTAAGACTAGTTGGCCGTCTTTCCAGGGAGAGAAAGAGAGGAGAACACCTGCATTAAGATCACTGGTTAAAAACTGTACAAACGTGTAAACTAAAAGTGAGGTTCTCAGCTTTGTTGTCTCCAGCCAAAGTCTAATGTTGGCATCTGAAACTCCACGACTTCAGTGTTTCTAGCAGTTTTGTAACGCAAACATGCATGCTAATATGTCCAAATCCAAAAGCGAATGATTTGCTGCTCGTGAGCATTCATGTAGACACTTTTATCTGAGGCTATTTACAGGCACAGTTCCCATGCATCAGCCCCGGGTTAGTTACTTTGCTCCAGGACAGCAGTGATAAGCTCTTGTGCGAAACTCGTATTGTTCTGAAACAGATGTTGTTGTATCGAGTGATTACAGCTTCTGCTTTCTGCTTTTTCTTCACTCGAGTTTCAGTAGGATTCTTCTGCTTTCAGCTCCCGTGGTTTGAGCACAACCACATTAGGGAGGATCACACACATAAACACCCACAAACTGAAATGACCCGCTGCAGCAGCAGACGTCTATATGCAGCCGGTCTGAGAGAACTGAGGGATAGTCTTGCCCTTCCGCATGGTTTGGGGCTCTATAATGATGCTCGGTAGTTTCTGGGTGGCTTTCAGCTCCCACCCAGTTTTAATAACAGGTAAGACATCGGACTTGATATGTTTGTTATCAGTTAGTACAGATCAAGGACGTAACTCGCACTAAACAGCAGCTCTCTGCTACTTAAAGCTGTAGATAGTTAACGTTATCCTTCATTAAAAAGGTTCGTTTCAGGTAATAATGATACTGGAATATTTTAAGTTCATGCACAAAACATGCATCTTGCATCCAAGTCGCTTCGATAAAAGGAACAAAACACCTACCAAATAAATATGAATTATATACAATATAAATATGCACTTATATTTATATTTCGGTGTCGCCCTCTATTGGTCATCTACATGTGCGAATAAATGGCCCGGAGTTCTTTAGTCTCCTCTTACAAAAAATTAAAATAAAAAAGGTGTCAGAAAGAATATTTTTCCCCCCTAGACATGTGCTAGGGAATTAATATATGGTATTCTAAATTGTAATACAATGAATGTAAATACCACCATGCGCCATAGTATTTAGTAAGCATCAGCAGATGGCGCTATAGGGTAATTTACAGAAGTCTCCTCAGATACTACAAACCACAAACATTTTTTGTGAAAATAGGCTATATAATATTGTGAAAAAAATCTTACTTTTTATTAAATGAAATGTGTGTAAAAACAATTTACCTTCTCAAAACCTCAAATATAATAGATATTCTCTTTTTAAGCCTGAATAAACAGAGACTC
>NW_015510728.1:8465-9073 GCF_001515645.1 Sinocyclocheilus grahami
CTGCAGGGCTCCGGCCCTCCAGGAATTGAGTTTGACACCCCTGAATTACACAGACAAGAGTTTTCCCAAGGAAGAGTCATTCGGTCAGCTGGTGCTTGATCTGCTTGATCACGTGTGTCAACATTCTGTCATCACTGATCGGCTGGATTTGATGTGCTTGAGTGAGTGGTGTGTCAGCTGGTGATCTACACCCTCGGCTGACCCCTCCCTCTGCTGGATGTGGTTGGCCAGCTGGTGTCCATGGAGACGCAGCTGTGGAGTGGGTGAGAAAGACTGGAGACCCCAGCACTCACGAGGAACGACATCTGCCCTGTCATTTCACTCTGTCCTCAGATCTAGGTATGGTTCATATACACAAGCACTTTTCATGAGTACAGTACATTTTGGTGTCATATGATATGAATTTTCATGCTTTTGTTTGTGAGACTGATTAGAATAACCAAGAAAAAAGTGCCTGTATCCCTTTGTAAAATGTTAATTTTGGCCAGTCCCATATCGGACATCCTTCTCGGCATTATCTAACAATCTAAAGGAATAGTTCACCCCAAAATGAAAATTTGCTGAATATGTACTCACCCTCAGGCCATCCAAGATGTAGATGAGTTTGT
>NW_015510728.1:10360-11232 GCF_001515645.1 Sinocyclocheilus grahami
AAATACAATGCTGTTTAAATGATGTTTGATGTGCATTTCTCCCACATTTACAATAGTGCATGACTGATGTAGACTTTTAGTTTCAGACCATTATGTTTGGTCCCCCAATCGTGACTTACATCCTTGTATGTGCCTATATAGAAAACCACATCAGTTATAAATGGAGTCAGACGGTCCTTCTTGTTACTACACTGGTTCTTTTATCTGGTGTTTCTTTTATCTTGTTTGTACAGGTAAGTCTTTTGTAGTTTAAGTGCTTTGTCAATTTTAGGAGAGCTTTGAAATTGTACGTTTGAAGAGACTGGTCTGGGATTATAGGACCTCTGAGAAAAACGAGATTTGTACAAATAATAAGAGTGTAAAGCTACAATGGGCGCATCTTGAACGCAGCTGTATTCTGTCCGAGAGTGAAGATGGGCTCTGTGTCATACAGATGTTAAACACGCATGAATATTCAGCAGATCACCGGCGGGTCTCTGTGTTTGTATGCAGCACGCGCTCCAGTAGGTGTTTCGCAGGGGGCCGCAAGAGTTGTGGGAGGAGCGCGCGGGTCACCGAGCTTTAATTCGGCCTCATTTGCAGGTCAAAGAGATGGCACACTCTCATCCTTTCTTTTCATCTCTCCCGCTCGTTTTCCAGTTGCTTTTGTTCTGCCTATGTGGTCTTGAAAACATTCAGTCCCCTTCCCCTCCCCGCCTGCATTTTCTTTCTTTTAGTTGTGCTTGCAAAGGCAATTTGAACAAACCTCTAATCCTGGTATTAGGCTGATGTTGACGAGGTTTGGGCTGCGGACAGTATTGATACCTCAAATCGTGTGGTTTGTGCTATTACACTCTTAAAAATAAAGGTGCTTCGAAAGGTTCTTCAAGCGA
>NW_015510728.1:11288-11576 GCF_001515645.1 Sinocyclocheilus grahami
GGTATGCCCAGGAAATAATATTATCTGTACTCTTTCTACAGCATAGCGTGAAAATAAGGAAATAATTCATAGTACTGACTGCATTCCTCAAGCTCATTCAACTTATTCTACGAAAACATGATCAAACAAATATATAATTCTTCAATTTATGGCAATTATTAACAACTACAAACCAAAATTCTGTTCCGAAGTAGTTTAATTTAGGTTAAATTTGCAACCCTATAACTTGCAATCTTGTATTTCATTTTGTTAAAATACAATGCTGTTTAAATGATGTTTGATGTGCAT
>NW_015510728.1:26202-26752 GCF_001515645.1 Sinocyclocheilus grahami
ACACTTTTTTTCTGGTTCTCAGGAGGTTATGAGAGAGAGTTAAGGCTTAGTAATAGTACAGGTTAACACTTACAATTATAAATAAGGGAACTGTGTTCTACTGAGAACCACTGGCATGTTTAGACTAAGTGCTGTATTTGTGCTGACTGCTTTCTGAGAAGGCTTTTAGTGTTGTAAACACCATTACTACACTAAGCAGGAGATGTGTTTTGCATAAACAGACTGCTTACATAATGTATAGATATGATCATAGTCTTGCCTATTAGTTCCTGGTTTAATGTACTTTCCTCATACAAGGCACTGGTGTCTCAGAATGTTTCCTGTGATCATGTGATGGAAATTTCTTATGATTATATAAACCTTTACATCACACCACATAATCCGTCATCCTGTATGCAAACCTGTAAAGACACGTTTGTTAGTCTTTATTTGAAAGATTGTTTGTGCACTCATGTTTAATGAACTTATGTGTATAATATATATATATATATATTGTTATATAAAGTATAATATAGGCTAGTATAATTAGTGTGTTTGTGTGTAGTGGCAG
>NW_015510728.1:28399-29343 GCF_001515645.1 Sinocyclocheilus grahami
ATTTGACAAAGAGAAGCATAACTTTTCAGATTTTCTGTTATGTTTGTTTGATACAGTGCACACGGTTTGATGACCAAAAACTCACATTTGTGACGCCGCCTGTGGGATGAGCGGAAATGACGTCATGCCGCGCGACCTTAATATGGTTATAGTGTTCTGCTGTGCGTGAGGGGTGCGCGTGCGTCCGCAGCAGTCTGTGAAATCGTTTTATTGGTCCTCGGAGGATGGTGCGTTCATACATGAAGCTCGAAGAGGTCGTTTTCCTGCCGGTTTTCAAAAGCTCGCGTCCATGAGCGACTGCTGACCCGGTTGTTGCGCTCGCGCTCCGTTACCGGCCAGTGGCGAGACGCGCACGAGCTCCTGCGGCTCGCCGTGATTTGAGTTGTTTTATGTTTTATTTACAGTTTCAGTCTCCGCACTGATGCGCTGTTTTAGTCAGTTCAGGTGAGTTTTTGTCGGGTTAGGTTAGTTAGCGAGTTGTTCTGGGTTAGTTAGTTCAGGTTTAAATCTCAGCGCGAGTGAGTTGGGTTCGGGTTAGTGAGTGGGTGTGTTGGTCAGGATTAGTTTGGCTGTAAACCACAGCAGGGGTATGTTGGGTTAGGGCTCAGGTCTGTTGGGTTTAGTTCAGTCAGACTTGCCAGGTGTGTTGAGTTACAGATAGTTCAGCTGTCAGCTAGGTTTAGTTCAGTTTGAAATCACAGGTGTTTGGTCAGATTTAGGGTGGAAGACATATGTGTGTTGTGTTAGGGTGAGTTTGGTTCGTGTGTGTTGGGTTTAGTTCAGGTTTAGTTTAAGCTCTGCCGTGATGGCTAAAGGCGAGTGGAAGAGGTCGGGCGCTGATGATCTCCCGTTAACCGGCCGCTCTGAGTGTGAAGTGTTCGATGATGGAACCAATACATTCTTCTGGTGAGTTCACATCTCTCCTCTTACCATAATAGATGATT
>NW_015510729.1:0-3437 GCF_001515645.1 Sinocyclocheilus grahami
AACACATGCATGTATATATTTAAGAAAAATATGTTATGTTTATAATATATATATATATAATATATGTATATAATATAAATGATACGAATATAAATATATACACGTAAATATTTTCAAAATATATACTGTATGTGTGTGCTTTTATACATACATAATAAATATACACAGTACACACACATATATTATGTAAACAAAAACTTTTGGTTTGGATGCGATTAATCGCAATTAATCATTTGACAGCACTAATATATATATATACTGTATATATATAAATATAGTATATATACGTATATAACATTATTTTTACTATATGCATTAGAAATCCTTGTAATGTTTTACTCCCCCCATAAACCTGCAAACCCAGGCTTTTTTATTAATTAAATTCCTTTGTTATCGGTCGATTCCTTAATATTATTGACCCTGTGTGTCATTCAACTGTTTTATTTTTCTTATAAATATTTAGTTCTACAACAATATTGCTGTTTGTCACCACTTTCAAGTTAGTTATATATGATTCTGTCACCCTATTTGAGTTTTTCATTGTTTTGTATCACAAATCTGTTTAATATTTGTTTAATATATAATCTGATAATTATTCTAAAATATATAATCTAAAATATTATTCCCTTAAATAGCTTCAATGTAATGCCCAGCTTCTTTTTAGTTTTCTATATTAGATAACATTCTTAAAATGGTAGATATGACTAAATTTGAACTACTTCTTTCTACTTCTACTTCTTTTTGGCTACTTCTTATTGCCAAATTATAAGTGAATTATTACATGTCAAATTAGAGTTTGAGAGCTTCCCCAGCGCTTCTGTTGTTGTCATGCTGAAGTGAGTTGGTTATCAGGCAGCTCAGCTCTCGTGTTGATCTGTTCAGGTGACTGTTACCTGATGGAGTGGTCCGACTGGAGCCTGTGTCAGAGTGTGTGTGTGAAGGGCCAGCGTTTGGACTTCACTCCGGTGCAGGTCCGTTCACGTGCGGTCATCGCGCAGGAGCCGGAGAACATCGCTCAGTGCCCCGATCAGGAGTGGCAGACCCGGCCCTGCAGCAGTGAGACACATGCTCCTCCTCTCTCATTGGCATAAAGACTCTGCTTTACTTTGATTTTATTCAACATGAAGAATTTTAAAAATGTAACATTTTATAACACACATTTGTTTTATAGTGGCATCATCTTCACAAAAAAAAGTACACTTGGGCATACTTTTAAAAAGAGTACTTGTTATGGAAATAATATACTTTGTGATGTAATCTTTCAGGATACTTAATTGCATGTTAATTGTAATTACATGATTATAGTTTAAATGTAAGTTAAATGCAATTATTTGAACATAAGAGGTTTTTTGATCCACTTAAGTAGGATCGAAGTATATCTCTGTATGTAATTTCATAATTACTTGAAGCATTTATGCAAAACTAAAATATACTTTAATGTCATTTCTACTGAAATTTGTATGTCATGTATTTAAATATATTTATAATTACACATTTATAATGATGTTGCAATTTAGTACATTGAAAATGTTAACTTTAAATGTAATATCAAAGAACAAGCTACAGTTAAAATTACAATCAAGTACTTTACATGTGCTTTAGTACGTTAGTCAACACATCAAAATAAGTGTATTACTTTAAAGCACAACAAAACAATTCAAACATAAGAATTTAAAACACGTACTGTGTGATATGTAAAATCTGTGCATAAATGTGTTGAGAAATATAGTCATGAAAGTGTACTCTGTAAACGCACTTAAAAGTGCCTTTTATTGCACTAATATTATATTATCTGCAAGTACAGTTTTCAAAAATATACTTTTAAGATTTAAAGTGCACTAGGCCTATAAGTGCACATTCAATACAATTAAGCATACTACTTTTTCACAAGGGCATGTATATATTTATGTGCATGTATTTAAGAATTTTACATGAAATGCAGTTGGATGTCTTCAGCTTGATTTGTTACAAATGCATTCTCTTTTAAAGGGATAGTTCACCCAAAAATGAAAATTGTGTCGTCATTTTGTCTCACTCCACTTGTTGCAAACCTGTTTTTTTCTTCCGTCAAATACAAAAGAAGATATTTTGAAAAATGTTGGCAACCAAACAGTCGACGGTAGCCATAGACTTTCATAGTATTTTTAAATACTATGGAAGTCAATGGCTACCATCAACCATGCACTTGGTTCACATTTTGGTACATTTGAAAAGTTTTGGTACTTTTAAACAAGATTGTATGAAAACACTCTTATCGAGTCTCTCTACAGCTGCCTAAAAGTGTACGGCCGCAGAATGTATATTTACTCTATTGATTTCCATCTAGATGGGGAGTGTTATGAGTACCAGTGGATGGGCAATCCTCAGCTGATCTGGTGTCAGCGCTCGGATGGAATAAACGTCACAGGTGCTGTTCTACACCGCTTCACATCTGTTTCTTTACCTCACATGAATAAGCAGCCAATGAGGAATAACATACCAAAACAAACCATCAGAGCCCCTTTGCTAATGGGTCATTGATGAACAGTTTGTGTTTAATCTTTTAATCAATTTCAAGATTTCAGATTAAAATGTTTATGCATGTACAGTATAAAGCAATGAGTACATCTTAGGTTCTGTTGGTATTTTTATAAGTTTTTTGCCACTTTTAAATGCCTTTTTGCCTTCTCGAGGTCATGTTTAATGGTCCTGTGGTGTGACAAATGAATTTTTGTAGCTTCTGAATAAATGAGCTCATGAAACTGCATGCATAATAATTTAAAAAACAAATTAGCAGAGTTCTCTTTTAAATACAGTGGTTTTAGATGGTGTATATTATCATGACGCACTACAGAACATCGGAGACTATGATACCAGCATCTGCACACAGTATGCAGTATATACTGTAATATGTATATTGTGCAAAAGATGCCATTTTTCTAGCACATATTGTATGTACTTTCTTCCAAGCCGAGTTGTCAAAAGCTTGAAAATGATCTCTACCCTCTTATTTCTTCCAGGTGGATGCCCTCCAGCTCTACTGCCAGGGACGGACCAGTCATGTGATCCACCTTGTGACAAACCACAGTCATTTTGCTCAGAGGTAAGACAAAAGAGGATTGTGGGATTACTACAGTTCTGAGCCTGAGAGTCTGTAACTGCAGACAGTGCTCCAGCTGCAATTATCATAATGAATGCAACAGAAAATCATGGTCATAAGCGGTACTTTTGTTTTTATTTTTGGATGCAATTGATCTATATTTCTGAAGCATGCTCAATTAGCTTTTTTATGTGTTTGCAAGACCCATTTTTAATCATTTTAAGAAAAGAATAAGTGCATACGAAGTCTTAGCTGTACAAATACTTCTAGTCGATTTTTGGAAAATTTTACCCACAATCCCTTGCACATTAACAAAAAAATGTGTGAATGTTCTCTTTTCTCTAGGGATGGGTGATAA
>NW_015510729.1:9871-10864 GCF_001515645.1 Sinocyclocheilus grahami
AAGTGGTCTCGCTGATCTTTGTTGATTATGGTCATGTTGTAAAGTACCAAGGTCTTTCTTTGTACAGCTTCTGTTTTCTGATGACCTACAGGTAATAAATACTGGTGTATTAAACATGTATGAATGATATTTCTTGTCTCTCTCCATATTTTGTGAATATGAATGTGTTTGATTTTTATCCACTGTATGAAGTCAGATATGACTCTGTTAATGAAAGTCATATGATTGGTTGTGTCGACGTTCATAGGCGTTTCTCCCTCATGCGAGCGAGCATCTGTCAGTGTCAGATGGAGCTGAGTGACCATGTGTTCACGGCGCAGAGAAGAGAAGAGCCTTGCATCAGGACGATCAGCTTCCCCTGAACTTCACTGAATGCCATTGAGCATTTCACAGCGATCAGAGCAGCTGTGAGGAAAGTTCTTCTAAATGATGATGATGATTGCGAGCAGTTTGATGTGTCTCGTGATACTCCTCTCCATTAATGATGTAAGTACATTTACATTTTATCACCAATTCTTATACTTATCTTTACTGTGGGGGTTGAGCTTGCTCTTTGATGTGTTTGGCTGTCTGATGTTCAGCACCACAGACAGCGACAGGCAGTCAACTCAGATCCTTAAGGAATGTACTTGATTTCTGTTGGAATTTAGAACCGATCCTAATGGGATCATTTGCAAGTCCTGTAAGAATCAAGATGTGGTCAAAGGCTGAAACACAGTTTATGAGAGCTTTATGAAGGATGGATTATATGGAGAATTTGTGAACACTGGTATTTTTATTAATATCGAATGCTGAAATTTAACATGGAATTTCTACAGCTTTTTTTAATGCTATTGCAATGTCTTGTTATTAAAGGCAGTCACGCTGGGGGTTGTGGGTGTAAAATAATTCCTTTGTAAATCAGATATTTCACTAAATTGCTCTAAATTCTGTGAGCATATATTTTTGTGTATATTGTATTTTGTTCTACTGTACAGTTTTTTTTTTTTTTTT
>NW_015510729.1:11099-11566 GCF_001515645.1 Sinocyclocheilus grahami
AGAGCAGTCTGATCTATAGAAACCAGCTAAAACCAGCAAACCACCTTACATTTCTTTAACTGGAGCTAGACAGAAAAGCTATTAATGGTGGATCTTGATTGCATTACAAGACACAAGTAGATGCAAGTACATGCTGCTGTCTATAGTTTGGTTTCTGTCAGCAATACTTTAGTAATTTAATGGTTGGTTAAGAATATCATATGAAGGAACATGCAGTATTGGTCATCAATGTTCAACTTGCCATTTGGAAACTGCGCTTTTTTGTGATCAATACTGCTCAGAATCGTCAGCAATTTTATCCATCATGTTTTCAGATGAAACAATTGTACAGTCTCATGTATTGCACTTCAAACTGCAGTTTATCATTCATAGTGCTTTTAGAGATGTTCTCCAGTATTAATCCGAGCAGGACTTCTCATCATATACACTGTAAAAAAAAATCCGTAAAATCTACGGTAAAAAACCGG
>NW_015510730.1:0-2786 GCF_001515645.1 Sinocyclocheilus grahami
TGTTGTTTTAATGATGTGTGATTTGACATTATTGAGTATTTTGCAAAAACCAAACAAAACACCCCTACAGAGCACACGCATGCATGACGTGATGAAGTCTAGACTAGTGCGAGAGTGTTTCTTGTAGCTGTCGTTACATTAATTTATCATTTTGAGCAGGAGTCCAGGATTCATCGGGAGAACATTTTTAAAATGCACCTACTAGAAAGAAGAGCAATAAGACGACATTATAAAATGAAAAAGTGCGCTTTTGTATTTTGAACGTGCTCACCCACAGACACTCACAGGTTCATTATGAGGTATTAGCAAAACAACAAAGCTAATGCTTTTCACGGAACTTACGTAATTACCCATCATGCATTGTGATATAGCCTGGTCCGTTGGTCCGTTAGTTCGGATTGCTTTCTTATTACAACCGAACCGCTCCAGAGTTCGTTTTCAATCGAGCCGTTCTGGTGCGGATCCGAGCGATTGCCGTGTTCACATATGGCCAAATGAACCGAGCTAAGGGGAGAAACGATTCAGGTTCCCAAACAACGAGCCAGGTGTGAAAGCACACTGAAATACATTTAGAATGATCACAAATTCAGGACATGGGGGCAGATCATTTATATATTTATACCACTTCATATAGAATAGTTAATCAGTTTCACACGAAGAGTGCCGGTTTTTTCTCCAAAAATTACCATGATTACAAATTATATTGATTTTTTACAACAGTTCAATAAACAAGAAGTTAATTAAGAGACTTATGTTTTAGACAAATATATTTCCTGTGTTTGCGCTATTTCGACAACAAAAATAACTCACAGCCACAGCGCTGTTGTGCGTCTCTGAGCAACATGACGGTGATTCGTTCCTGAATGAATCAACCGTTTAAATGATTCGGTTCAATCATAATGACTCACTAATTAACAGTGACTTGCTGCCACCTGCTGGCGGTTTTAAAGTATCTATTCAACATTTTATGATTCATATATCAAAACATTATTTATGCATTTGTAATTGCAGGTTAAATGCATTCATGTCCTGCATTAAACAGTGCGTAATTACATTTAGATTTAGTCATTTAGCAGACGCTTTTATCCAAAGCGACTTACAAAGTAGAAAAGTAGAAGCCAACGAGAGAGCAGCAATATACAAGTGCTGTGACCAGTCTCAGTTAGTCTAGCACAGTGCACATAGCAACATAGCAAGTTTGTTGTTTTTTTTTTAATAAATAAATTAGACCAAAACAAATATAATAGGTTGGTCAGGTGATGGCGAAAAAGATGTCTTTAGATGTTTTTTGAAAATGGCTAAAGACTCTGGGATTGAGATCGGGAGGTCATTCCAGCAGCTGGACACAGTCCAGGTAAAGGTCTGTGAGAGTGATTTTGAGCCTCTTTGGGATGAACCACGAGGCGTTGTTCACTTGCAGAACACAAGCTTCTGGAGGGCGCACAATTCTGAACTAGTGAGTTTAGGTATATTGGTGCAGCGCCAGTGGTGGTCTTGTAGGCAAGCACCAGTACCTTGAATATGATGTGAGCAGCTACTTTAATAATAAAAAAAATTTATGCTTAATTTTGTTCAGTCTGTGGTGTAAAAATGGTCGCATTAGCAATTAAAGAAAAAACACTTAAGCAAAACATGATCAGGTCAAAGTGTCCGAATCATTTTTGGTCCCAAATTTTAATCAGTTTTCCACTGTATGAAGAATTTTTGGTTATAATATGTCGCAGTACTCTTTATTTTACTATCCTCACTTACATAAATGAACTATAGTGTCCTGCACCCACTAGTAAAAATTATATCTTGTGTCTGAATAATTTTTGGTTTGACTGTATTTCAGCGCAGCTTCTGTTTATCTTCAGTAGCTGTAGTATGTCTGTCATTCATTGATGCGTCTCTGACGACTTGCGTTCTGTGTGCTCTCTGTCTTGAAGGTAACACGGCTTTACACGACTGCGCTGAGTCCGGGAGCTTGGAGATCATGAAGATGCTCCTGAAGTACGGCTCCACCATGGAGAAGGATGGCTACGGGATGACGCCGATGCTCTCCGCCAGCGTGACGGGCCACACCAACATCGTGGATTTCCTCACGCAGCACCCTCAGACGGGCAGAACGGAGCGCATCAACGCTCTGGAGCTGCTGGGGGCCACGTTTGTGGATAAAAAGAGAGACCTGCTGGGAGCACTGAAGTACTGGAAGAGAGCCATGGATCTGCGGCACAGTGACCCCAACCACGTGCTCCTGAAGGACGAGCCCAAGCAGCTGGTGCCGGCCTACGACTACAGCAAGGAGGTGAACACGTTCGAGGAGCTCGACAGCTTGATCGCAGACCCCGACGACATGCGCATGCAAGCGCTGCTGATCCGAGAGCGCATCCTCGGCCCGTCTCACCCGGACACATCCTACTACATCCGCTACCGGGGAGCCGTCTACGCCGACTCGGGCAACTTCGAGCGCTGCATCAAGCTGTGGAAGTACGCTCTGGACATGCAGCAGAGCAACCTGGACGCGCTCAGCCCCATGACGGCCAGCAGCCTGCTGTCCTTCGCCGAGCTCTTCTCCTTCATGCTGCAGGACCGAGCCAAGGGTCTTCTGGGCACCTCCGTGTCCTTCCAGGAGCTGATGGAGATCCTCAGCAAGAGCGTGCTGGAGATCGAGCGTGCCGTCAAGCAGCCGCGGCCCGGCCCGGATCCAGCGCAGCTCAGCAAGGTGTTTTATTCTCTTGTTTTCCTGTGCCCGGTTGCATGAAAGTCCTTAAAGGTCCCATATTGTCAAAACTGAAATTTCCTGG
>NW_015510730.1:9132-11566 GCF_001515645.1 Sinocyclocheilus grahami
TTGAAACGGTCCAAAACACGGAAGTAGCGGAAGGCAACACTTGCTCCGCCCACTTCCGGCCTCAGACTGTTAGTCTGGCGCTGTTGTCCTCAGACTGTCATGACGTATGGTTCTGCGGTTCTGCAGTTAGTCCTATCTCGACTCTTTCAGCAACCTCCGAGAACCGGTGCGTTCGCTCCTCACGCGCTCGCGACTCTTCTCGTTTACCTTTAAATGGAAAACGTTTGAGCGACGCCGTGATTGGTCCGCCTGGCTGTCAATCACGCGCGATGGGGCGGGACCTTCGGGCCGCTGTGACTGACGGGAATCAGCGGCGTTCGTCGAGAGCTGAGCGACAGAACCGAGAAATGGACTTAAAAGCAGCGTAACGTCGGATTCGTGAGGCTCTGCAGTTCGTGAAACAGCGATCGAGTGTGTTTAATGAGGAGGAGCTCGGTGTTACAGGAAGCGCTATTGTTATCGTCACATATGATTTGGACTCGGTATGAGCTAAAGCACCGCTACCGTCGCAGTCTGTGGAGCTGCCGTTAACGGACACAAGCGCTGGCGGTGAGTAACGACACGGTAATGACCCACAGCACGGCTCTGTTCGCTACAGCACAGCACACGGGTGCAACGGTGTAGTTTGAGGTAAAAGCTAACGCGAAGCAGCTGTGATGCTAGCTCTGAGTGAGCCGTGCTGGATGTCAACACTGAGCATATCTGTGCATATACTGACTCGAACCCTGACTGGTCGTCATTATAGTGAATGTATAGGACGCTAAGTGGTTATATACAAAGAGAGCTGTGCTAGGTTCGTGCTTCTGATCACGTGATAAAGTCATATACACTCGTGTTTCTGGTTCTGTGCTGCGAGTACACACAGAAGTGACCCGGATCATGACCTAGCTAGCACTGGGTCTGAAGAACTAGCACTCAACCTGATGCTTTTCAGAGTAAAAATAGATCCTTTTATGACCGCATGAGTAACTTTTAGGACTAGTTTAAGCAGTAGGCCGCTGGTTTGGTTGCTCACTGACCTCACCTGCGGCATAAACACCTCCAAGAAGCCTCCTGCAAAGCTACAGGACTGTGAATAGTTTTAGGCACTTTGAGCTGTAAAATGAGGATGCTGCCAGCAGGTGGCGCTCATGGACCTGCAGCAATACAGTGTTTGCTTGATTACCGCTGTAAACAAAGCTAGCAAACAATGCTTTAATATGCATGATATAGAGAAAACACCATCTAAACTTTCTGACGACAGTCGTTCATATAAACCCTCAATTGTATCGCGATTCGTTTAACATCTCAACCGACTTGAATCGTCACATTTTTATTGATTTATCAGGCTGCAGCGTTACATCCCTACAATTTAAGCTTGTATTGAAAGCATGAGAATGTAAGCGTCTGATCTTGTTGTTGTCTGTAGGACGGAGCCGCGAGGTAACCCTATGCCATGGATTTAAAAACTGCTGTTTTCAACGCCGCCCGAGACGGCAAACTGAGGCTCCTCCAGAAGCTCTTGGAGAACAAGAGCAATCACGACGTGATGAAGCTGATGGCGGAGAAGACCAACGGAGCGACGCCGCTGCTCATGGCCGCGCGGTACGGGCACCTGGAGCTGGTGGAGTACCTGATCGAGTGCTGCTGCGCATCGGTGGAGGTCGGAGGCTCGGTGAACTTCGATGGGGAGATCATCGAGGGAGCGCCGCCGCTGTGGGCCGCCTCGGCCGCCGGACATCTGAAAGTCGTGCAGTCTCTGCTGGGTCACGGTGCGTCTGTGAACAATACGACTCTTACGAACTCCACCCCGCTGAGAGCCGCGTGCTTCGACGGACACTTGGATATTGTCAGATACCTGGTGGAGCACAAAGCGGATCTGGAAGTGGCCAACAGGCACGGACACACCTGCCTCATGATATCATGTTATAAAGGCCACAAGGAGATCGCGCAGTACCTGCTGGAGAAAGGAGCCGATGTCAACCGGAAAAGTGTGAAAGGTGAGACGAGGGATGCGCTGTATTTATCCTCTGCGATGATATCGCAGTTGTTGTTTTAATGATGTGTGATTTGACATTATTGAGTATTTTGCAAAAACCAAACAAAACACCCCTACAGAGCACACGCATGCATGACGTGATGAAGTCTAGACTAGTGCGAGAGTGTTTCTTGTAGCTGTCGTTACATTAATTTATCATTTTGAGCAGGAGTCCAGGATTCATCGGGAGAACATTTTTAAAATGCACCTACTAGAAAGAAGAGCAATAAGACGACATTATAAAATGAAAAAGTGCGCTTTTGTATTTTGAACGTGCTCACCCACAGACACTCACAGGTTCATTATGAGGTATTAGCAAAACAACAAAGCTAATGCTTTTCACGGAACTTACGTAATTACCCATCATGCATTGTGATATAGCCTGGTCCGTTGGTCCGTTAGTTCGGATTGCTTTCT
>NW_015510731.1:0-1662 GCF_001515645.1 Sinocyclocheilus grahami
TTATCTCATATTTCTAGATATGTGAATATATATTAAGTAATGATACGTTAAACATTATATAATGTTTGTTTATTATTTATTAATGAAAGGTATTATACAGTGTTACACTGTCAATCTAACATTATCTATGTATATTGTATCATATTAATGTATTTTGGTATATTAATACGTTCATATATACAAATTATTACTGCTGAATTATTTAAAATATATATATTTTTTTGTAATTGTTATAAATAACATAATACAATGCATCTCTTTGAATTTGTTAGTGTATTTGAATAAATATGATTTTTTTTTTAAATAAAAAATAATGTGTAGGCTATATATAATAGGAAAGTATTTGTTGTCAGCCTAAAACGTACAGTGTTGTGAAATAACAATGTACCACGTTATGTGATAAAGCCTTAATTAACTGGTTTTATTATATATTTGTCTGGATCAACTTACTACATTAGATCAAGCCAATGAAAGCCAGTCAGAATATCTCTGTATGATAACAACTACTCACTTTTTACTGTGTATGTAGCCAATAGGAACACACAGACGCAGCTAGCTGTCATATCCAAGCTGTTGTACAGTCCGGTGCCAAAACTGTTTCCACAGACCACAATCAAACATCCAAACAAGTGGATGAATAAAAAAACAACAACTTGCAAATCACTGTAGACTGTACATCAGCAGTCATATCCTACAGTCACACCTTGAACAGAGCGCTGCAGGTCTGCCTGGTGTGCGCTTCCTCCAAGGGGAACCCAAGTCCCTCTATAGGGATCTATTAGACAGGCCAGCGCTCACGCCACTGTTCTCAATTGTCATGTAGGCCTTTGCCGAAGGGAAAATAGAACCATTTACCTAGGATAGCCTGCAGACATTTTCTTCTTCTTCTCTTTTCTTTCACTCTTTCTCTATTTCTCTGCCTCTGTCCTCCCCGGGGAGCGAAATGAAGAGGTTTTCTTGGCATGTGGAAGGTTTTCCTGTGGTGTCCGGCATAAGTTTGAGAGACTGCAAGATTGTTCCTGAGATGTGTTTTTATAAGGGGAACGTCACTAAATTTAAACTCGCACTGAACGAATTGCAGCAGCCATTAATTTACAAAACTGCCTTTACTCAAACTGCATAGTGGTCATAGATTTTAATGAATAATTTTACTTTCAAAGAACTGACTGTTTATATAATCGTTTAGCCTGTAGTGTATATATGCATAAACAAAATCTATTTTATTTCTTTTGCAGATGCTTTTGCCCAAAGGGACTTACAAATGATACCGTAAGTGATTCATCACAGTGAAGCAGCAAGTGAGCTACAGTGAAACAGTGATGAAGGTTTAGAAATTTCATAAAATATGCACATTAAAAAAATCAATAAATATTCAGGTTCAAGATCACGCTGTAAGAAGAAAAAACAATCAGAACATTTTCCATTACATTTACAAAAATTTTCTTCAACTCTAAAACAATGCAATGCTTAATTCAAAATATTGGGGGGGGGGGCATCTGTAAAAAAATCTATACAGAAAATTCCTTTATATTAACACAATAAATTGAGACATATTGTTACAGATTTTCTTTAGAATGCAGGCTGTTTATGCATTTGTCCACAGAAATAAATATATATAAGCAGACTTAAAAAAACAAACATTTACTTGACAATCTTTTTTTT
>NW_015510731.1:2059-2935 GCF_001515645.1 Sinocyclocheilus grahami
AATAACTCAATATTTGTATGGAGTTAACTACAGTTAACTGTACAGTTCCTTCCATTAACTACACTCTTAAAGGTGCTTAAAAGGTTCTTCACAGCGATGCCATACAACAACCATTTTTGGTTCCACAACGAACCATTCAGTCAAAGGTTCTTACCTTTTTATAATCTGATCAGATGGAACCACAAAAATGTTATTCTATGGCATCGCTGTGAAGAACCTTTATTTTTAAGAGTGTATAAACTATGAATTAACAATAAACTAATAGTTTGTTAATGATTTTAAGTATTTTGTTAGTGTATAATTATTATAAAGTGTTACCAAGATTGGTATAGGCATATTGTATAATTGTATAAAGACTATGTTATAAGTAATTGTATACAATAGGTGTAAAAACATTGTTTTGAGTGAAAACTTTGAATTAACGTTTTCTATTTAATTTTATGTTGCAAGGTTTCTGTATAGTAAATGTGTCAATTCTTATCTGCAAAAAAAAATGATTTTTTTGGCTAACATATCTAACATATTTCGTGTTTTTAAAGTCCGGTAAATCTCTGGATTAGTAATTGAATTAGACAGTTGTATTTAGCTCAAATCCTCTTCTGGCTGATTTTGTGGCTGCTCTGTAATCTCTAGAATCAGAAGAAGGGATTCAGGCTTCATTTGTGTGGTAAAATCACTGCCGCCACCCCCAGTCCCAGAGACCACAGGTCTGTATCAAGTATAATCTGGAGACACAAACGCTAAGTGCTATTTCCTCTGGCTCTTATAAGGAGAAGGGCACAATTCAAAATGTCACATGTGTTTCATGGGCCACTTGACTGGATTCATCATAAATGGTTTCTGAATTCCTCTAATATCAGCACCCTAATCTCTAGT
>NW_015510731.1:10141-11561 GCF_001515645.1 Sinocyclocheilus grahami
AAATGTCAACATGAGCAACCGTTCCATCACCCCAACTCCCTTGCCAGTGTTTATAAAAAATAACAAGCTGGCCGACTCTGAAGATGTATATTTTGGAAAATGGTGTGACAACAACAGATTAAAATGTTAGTGCTTACTGCTAATAAAGTAAAGGTAAATAAGAAGTTTACAAAAAAAATTATAATAATAATCCCCCGATGTTATTCATGCCCTGTATTATTTTATTCAAGTGAAATACGAATGCACTAATCAGTGACACTGAACCTGAAGTTTCATTTTTGTGTTTTGACTATTTATGCCTACTTTTTGTTTCAGTTTTTTTTTCATTCTCTCAGTGTAAAATCACCATCCACAAGAAAAAAAAACAGTTTTAAAACATTCTTTCTAATACTCCCTTGTGTTTCATTGCAGAAAGAAAATAATCAGTGTAAGTGACAACATTTCCATTTTTTGGATTAACTATTTCTTTAATGCATCGTTTGACACAGAAATATCAGGCTGTTTTATCTTTTTTGTGCTTAATTATAATCACAATATAGATCAATAAATAAAAAAATGGTGCAATTTCACTTTCATTATATACTAAAACCTTAAAAAAATAAACCACAGCTTAGATGTTAAAATGGTTCCATAAAAATAATTTATATATGTGGTAACACTTTAAAATTAATCAAATTAAATTTGTTATCATTAATGCATTAGGTATTGCAAACTAACAATGAGTTATGGTTAAAGGCTTTTTAGGATTTTTAAGGTTAAGGTTAATTTATATTATAACATTTTCACTTCAAAATTTTTGATTCATGTTCATTCACAATACAGTATAATTATAGCAAGACACAACAGGCAAAAACAATTTGAATAATAAAAACCTTATTTTTTTTAAGATGCCATACAAATGCTTATGTTCATGTAGATTTCAAGTACAATACACATTTTTAAAAGCTTTTTTCTCTCTCTCTCTCCTATACTGATTTATAGAATTTATTCCTATTTTTATTTATTTATTTATTTTCCTGGCTACTGACAGTATTTTCTGGTTTATGGAACGTTAAATGGAAATGTCCTCTGTAAAACCATTAACTATTATCGAACTACTTGATTGAACAAACTAAAATTCGAGCTTTATCCAAAGTTACGATTTCTCTTCTGGAAATATATGCAAATGAGTGCATATTTAATTAAATAATAACTCATTTGCATATTAAAAACAACATTTCAGAACACTTCTAATACAAAACAATTGTCTTAATGTACTGTGATTAATCAACTGGGGAAATATGGTGACATATGTTAATTACATTTTAATTAATTAAATTGTAACCGTATTCACCTTGCAGTGTCTTGCCGTAACTAATGTTAATATAATGGAAAAGAAAAGAAAAGCGTTATTTGTGAATTTTGTGGATCGTGGTTTTAA
>NW_015510732.1:0-1902 GCF_001515645.1 Sinocyclocheilus grahami
TGACAGACAGGACTACAACTGTTAATCAACGGGAGGCTAAACTATATAACAGCTTAGCACGGATCTAAACAATTCCAGTATGTGAACGCCAGCAAAACTCACTGTGGGGAGTTCGCAGGAAAACAGTAGAGATAATACCATTTCATGCGGTGCGTCAAATAAGTCTGGCTGCAACCTTGACCTGGCAGGCCAGATGGCAGAAGCTTGGCAGCCATGTCAGAGGTTTGAACCATCCTGTGACCTGTGTGATCCTGAAGAGAGCGTCCGCTCAGCAGCGGCAAACAATATGAGGGCCATCTGCTGCCCTACTTGCTTTCACACTAACAGAAAGACATCCACAAAATGACTGCTAATGTGAGGCAGACATGGAGAAGCCTGCTGTCTTCAAACAGAGCCTTGTAAATGTGTTGCTAATCTACCAGCTAATACATTTAATATTTGCATTGCACTCAGGGGATTGAGACAATTAGAATAAAGGTGCATTCTCGAGTCCCAATTCCCAAACAGTCCAATTAAAGTCCAGTGCTAACTGAATGTAAGGAGAGAGGCCAGTCAGTGCTGATGACCCAATCTGCTCGAAACGAATGTTCGTTTATTGGGTTAAGCACAAAGCAATGTGTCTTGTCACTTTGCAGAGACAAGGCCAATAGAATCCAGTGAATGGAATTAGATTGTCATTGATGTGTCAGGGAAAGAGAGAACAACAGATCAATGGCAAATTACAAAGTGTGTTGCATGCATGGACATCATGAAAGAGGTGTAGACTCCATCCCGCTGTTGGGGGAGCACAAACAGGGAAAGTTCTGCCCTTCTTGCTTGGAGCAATAGCTACAGTGGGGAAAAGAGAAGGAGAGGAGGAAAAAAACAACCAATTCCAATAGAGCACTAATGGGCCACATCGTGCCAATACAATAAAAAATGGCTCTTTTCGTTCAGTCAATAGAGAGTAAATGAAAATTTAACCTTTCATTAAATGCGCTGCTATTATGTCTCTTCTACTTGTTTGTTGTTCTATTTCACTGTGCTACTTTTATTCTTTTTCTCAATTTAACGCTAAATGTGCATGCTAATGTTCCTGACGAGAGAAGCACTGGCAAGGATTCTTCCCTGTGCAGCCCATTCGACAAACATCAGCAGTAGAAATGGGGAATGGAACAAATTTAGCAATTCTGATGCTGATTATACTTAACAGTTCCTTAATGATTTCAATAACGATTAATTTAGTTCTTGAAGAACTGTTATTAACTACTTAATAGATAGTTATACAATAAACAGCAACAATGCTAATTATTCTACTTTTACCTTTTTGTTTCTACGACAGAATGCTCTACAGATTTCAGCTGTTTTCGATCCAGCCTTTGTAAATAATCCAGATGATGCTTGTGAAGACTTCAGATAATGCCCATTTTGGATCAACATACAAAACTGTCAGATATTATCCTTTATTGTAATCATTATGATCACAAACTTTAAACATTGCCTAACATGTTTATTATATCTGCTTAACTGAATACATAATGTTTACTAACAACATAACAAGTATTGCATTTTGGTAACAATCATCAATTCAATAATTTTAACTGAAGTACCTTTATAAGAAAACTGCTCTGTTTAAATCTATTCAAAATTATGTGTCATGGGTGACACTGACAGTTCTCAATTTGAGTTGGTACAATAAGTCAAAATCACTATGATTCATAAATTAAATTTTTGCCTTATTTATTAAAAGTAACTGTCTCAAAAGAGTAATTTATTCAAAAATCACAGTATGTTTCTTGTAGTTCATAACTAGCAAAGACATTTGAATATAAAAATGTTTGTCTTTCATCACATTGGATTCAAACTCACAACCAACTTGCAGCTAAAGCATTTCATTTGCCATGTTTCTGTAGATTCAGTGTC
>NW_015510732.1:2105-2810 GCF_001515645.1 Sinocyclocheilus grahami
AGTGATAAATCTGTAGGCATCCTGTGAGTGAGATGAAAAGGCTCAAGGCTCAGGGCTCAGTTTCCACTGTGGCCTACCTGCCCTTTTAATTAATTAGCACTGGCAGAAGTGCCGCCCATGGGGAAGGCAGCCCCTTAGTGTACTGCCAAGGTGATAATGTCCGAACACTGAAAGCAGAGAGGCAGGCCTCTGCAGATCTGGATGCAATATGCATACACTCTTACAGTACCCGCACTAGTCCATCCCTCTACGACTGAATGTGTGAATCAACATGCAAACCACCACAACCGGGCAGCCCGGCATGTGCTTCAAAAAAGCAGCATTCATATGAAGAATGGGACAGTGGAGGCCACATTTAATATTAATAAAAAGGCCTGAATGCATGATGGGAAGAGTGGTATTGACCTTACCTGTACACTCACCCTTCACACAACCCTACCATTGGTGGCTCCGCCACCATCCCATTTCCCTCAGGCTAAAAGATGTAGACTTCACAATATCTTATACATATATACATATATTGTTGGCTCATACTCAAAGACAAATCTGCATTGGGCTAAAGCTATTGGCTATTAAGATGACATGTGACCCTATCTTTGGGTAAGTGCATGCACGGGTGAAAATGGGGCCTTGTTGTGGTGGGAGGCAGAGAGAAAGAGAGAAACTTTTTTTCTGTTTCAAGTAATGAGCGAGTGCACCTTTACC
>NW_015510732.1:10626-11558 GCF_001515645.1 Sinocyclocheilus grahami
TAGTGGGTCACATGTTGACTTCATGCAGTCTTTCCATGATCCCATACATGGCTCTAAAATAAGGCAATAAACATTAACTAAACAATGCATAATGAACGTAAAGTATAATCAAAATTAAATAATGAAAAAAATCGGAGAACTGATTAAGTAATATAAAATGTGATAGACATTTTTACTTACAAAAACAAAACATGTCTTGTTAAAAATGATGCAGCAAATTGCATACCTTTTTGTAAATATATAGTTTCACTTTTTTTTTTTTGTCAGGTAAGCAAAAGAAAAACTACTTTGGTAACACATTACTTAAGGCCTTTATGCATTATAAAAGTAGTTATAATGCATTAATTAAGCCTTATAATGACCCTTATAATGCATTGTATGATCCTGTGAATAAGTGTAACCACAGTTATAATACATTATAATAATTCCCTGTTCATTGTTACACCTTTCTAATGCATTAAAACAGATGACAAACAATCCTGCATTTTAACTTTGGTTATAATTATTTAAATATATAATGCACTACAATATACATCATGAATACCTTTGTAATGCATTATACATAAAGCGTTAAAAAGTCAAGTGTTACCAGTTTTACCATGTTATTGTGGTACAAATGTACAAATTGACCAGTTTTATTATTTATAGTCAAAAATAAAAAGGCAAATGATTTGTTTTGTGAATTTTTACAATAGTTCACTGTGATAAACATTCACACGCAAGGTTTTGTTACAATGTTCACCATCAATTATGACGTTATTCAGGTTTTTACTTACAGAAAGCATAATTTTACAGTAAAACTTGTCTATGCAAGGTGTCGTACAGTTAATAGTTTTTTTTTGTGCTTTACTTAGACTCAGACAGTGCTCCAATGATTATGTAATGGGACACCTGTGTTTTGCTGAATGTGTGATGTGTGTCGCTGACTGATA
>NW_015510733.1:0-1020 GCF_001515645.1 Sinocyclocheilus grahami
CTTTCAGAGTATAATCAGATAGATCTGGTGTGATAGAGATGGAGAGATTTGGGTTGTGGTGCTGAACGGGTTACAAATAGGAGAAGAGAGAAATGTCAGCCATCTCAAATTGGCTCACATGGAGAATGGAGAAGACTTTATGATTCACCCTGATTGTGTGCTGTCCTGGGTCACACATTGAAAAACTGAGATTATGTAAACCTGCAAATGTGCTGAAAAATTAGTTGTCACTCAAATTATGCTGCTGATCCTATGATTTGTAATGAATATATTTATTTTAAATGAGAAAAGAATGCAAAATGACCTCTCAAATTCATGTATGTATTATTTAAATATACAGTAGATAAATAACTTTTTTCAATTAATATGGAAATGAGTTGAATATTGATGTGATGTAAGTGATGTAAACATTAAATGGATGTTTGAAACAAAGCTCTTCTGATGAAGTAGCCTAACTAGTACAGAGTCATTTGTAGTTGTGAGCTGCCATCTTGTGGTATGGATGAGTGTTACAACAATTTTGTTTTCAAAAGTGACTGATGAAAATATTACCATTCTTAATAGTTATAACGGTTCAAGCATATTGTTTTGTTAGTAGTTTGTTTAGTATATTAATTATATGCGACATGAACGGCACATCCCAGCAATCACTATCAAGACAAATTATGTTTTTGTTGGTGAAATTAAGGTAATTAAGATAATGTTTATTTTGTTTTATAATTCTGTTCAGTGAACAGATTTGATCATGCATTAATACACTCCCATTCAAAAATATGGGGTTAATAAGTGTTTGTTTGTTTTTATTTGTTTGCTTTTTGAAAAATAAATACTTTTATTCATCAAGGACACATTCAATTTGTCAAAAGTAAAGACAGAGAAGAATCCTGAGAAGAAAATGCATCACGGTTTCCACAAAAATATGATACAGCACAACTGTTTTCAACATTGATAATAATAATCAGAACTGTTTCTTGAATCTTGAGCAGCAAATCAGCATATTAGAATGATTTCTGAAGATCA
>NW_015510733.1:8900-9890 GCF_001515645.1 Sinocyclocheilus grahami
AAGCAAAAGTGTTGCGTTTATAATTTTGTTCAGTATATATATATAAACAGGATACATGTGATGCTTCCTACTTTTCAGAACAGTCTTTGGATCTGGAGTGCCCTTATGACACCTTAAAATGCTGTAGGCAGCTCACAGAATTTGGCACCGAGCTGATGATATATAATGCTTAATAACTTCTCAGAATAATTTACTGAATGCTGTGGTGGACCTGATTGTGGGATTTGAGACTATTATCCTCAATTCACTTGCATCAAGATCTTATTTAGATTTCTAAGGAACTTTGAAGGACCCAGTTGAACAGAGTTCCTTCATTGTGGTGATTTTAATGATCAATTGTTTTCACTCATTTTGTCCTTGCCCATAATGTACGCCATAACTCAGTACTGGAAAATGAGCTCATGGCTGTGATTACTCACTCTCATTTTGAGTGATGAAAACATGATTTTATTTTTGTCTTTGTTTCTCAGAGCCAAATTACCCTGATGGACGCCCCTGTGTTTAAGGCCATACAGCCAGAGGTAAGACACAGGTCACATTATT
Organism: Sinocyclocheilus grahami; assembly: GCF_001515645.1. Taxonomy (NCBI): domain Eukaryota; kingdom Metazoa; phylum Chordata; class Actinopteri; order Cypriniformes; family Cyprinidae; genus Sinocyclocheilus; species Sinocyclocheilus grahami. Next base: position 9,444 of record NW_015510733.1, read on the forward strand.
TTGAGCCTTGCAAACACTTCATGTCACTACACTGTTGCGTTATAGCCATTTGTAGTTTTATTTATTTATTTATTTTAGTTTTGGTTGCAGTCCTGGATGATGATTGGTCACATTTCCAGAAACTCTAAAATACACTGTATTATCCTACTATTTATAACTTCTTCATACTTTATAATCCGACTATTATCCATGTAACATGGAAATTGTAATGCAGACAGTGTAAACATTTTATATGCATGGACACATGTAATAATATAATGGATGAGTAAATCTACTTCTTTCATTATTCATGCTACTATCTTGATCCCGGTGCTAATTCCTAACAGCCATTGTTTTGATTGAGGAGCAGCGGCCGGTGAAATACACACCCGAGCGCGTGTTTAGACTGTCAGTTGTGCCGCAGTGGAAGCGCAGACTTTGTGAATTAAACACCTTGGCAGAATATTC
>NW_015510733.1:10810-11557 GCF_001515645.1 Sinocyclocheilus grahami
TGTAACATGTGTAACAAGGACACCTTAAAATAAAGTGTTACCAATTCTAGTTATTCAGTTTAACCCTATAAAGCCTGCTGTATCATATTTGTTACACAAATTTCTAATGCTTCTAAATGATAAACATGATCAAAACTTTGCTGAAAATCCTGCTTTTCACAATCTACTGCATGCCTTCTGTCATCTGATTGATAGTTTATACTTAACAAGTAAAAGGCTTTTTAGTATAATTATAAAAGCATCCACCTTCAGCTCGTGTTTCATGTGTATTTTTGCTGTGAAATCTTTACAGATTTTTTATAAAGTAAACATAAGAATAGCTCTGATATTATTAGTAATATTTCAATATAATATATAATTATATTGCATTGCATTATATGTTTTGAAACTACACAGCTTTGATCATAAACTAAGCATTTAAATATCATCTTATAAGACATATTGTTGGGAGGTATGGAGTGAAAACTGATATATATATATATATATATATATATGCATTTTATAGAAGTATCCGCTCTACTTTTATAAAGATCTCATTGATTTACTTTACAAGCATCAGAATTTCACCTAATTTTTTTGCCATATGAATATCAGCATTTGCACCAAATTACATATTTTTGCTACTCAACAAAACATACATATGCAAACTTTGTTTTTAAAGATTTTTTAAAATTAAAATGTATTTATTATTTCCATACCTGTATGATGATTGGCCACATTTCCAGTCACGTTTAAAGGGGTCATATG
>NW_015510734.1:0-388 GCF_001515645.1 Sinocyclocheilus grahami
TTAATTAGTCAAGAATAGTGTGCGATCTTTTGTCTTTTGTTATTTTTGATTAGCATTAAAGTGCAGACAGCAGTGCTAGGGTTATGCAACAGATATTATACAGCTCAGTGCCTTCATGCAGTTAATTAATAAATCATCGGTTTGTTGATGGCTGTAAATTGAGGAAAAATCGGCCGATAAATATCGGCGGCCTATACATCGGTGCATCCCTAGTATGTACCCGAGCCTTGGTTTGAGGACGACCTTAGAGTCGTTTGTCCCGAATTCCAGGCAATTCCAGATCCCATGTAGGGACTGTGGCGGGGCGAGGCGTGTTAAGCCTCCTAGACCCCTTCAAGAAGCAAACAACCAGGTTGTTCCTGCCCACCGATTGGCCTGCTATAGGAGC
>NW_015510734.1:5687-9270 GCF_001515645.1 Sinocyclocheilus grahami
ATGCGTTTATGACTTGTAATTACGATGAATCTGGTACGTACTGCATTTTTATCATGCACGTTTTGATGTGTACTGCTTACACAAATTTAGCAAATACATTCCTTATATGCTTTCCATTGAAAAGCAGTGATCTATCGTCGATGCTTGAGGCTTAGACTTTTAGAATGATATATAGTTTGTCAAGGTTAATTATGTTCCTTTTCATTTAATCTATTTGTAAGCATTGACACGTGCAAGCAAAGAGCGTTCAGTGCACCGGCGTCCAGGTGCGTGCTATCAGGTTAAAAGCTGCTAGGTCCGGGCCGGACTCATCCATGCTCTGGAGGAGTTTAGCCTGATAGACCTGTAAGAACGCCATGGAATGAAGCGCCGAGGCCGCTTGTCCAGCAGACGCGTAGTCTCGTCCAGCGAGGGTTGACGTCGTCCTGCATGGCTTGGATGGGTGAGCGATATTCGCCTTCCAGCCGATAGCCGTGGGTGGGCAGAGATGCGCTGCCACAGACTCGTCCAGGGGAGGCATCTTTTGGGCTCCTCCGGTGGAGTCCACTCCAATCCCAGCTCCTCTACAGCCTTTGACAGGATGCGGATGAGCTCGCCATCCATGCCTGGCTTGGGCTCGCTGTACTCCGTAGGCGGTGGGGGGGCGGGGTCATTGATTGAGCCCGACAGCTCCTCTGTGTTGGAGGCAGCCAAAGACAAGCTGTCATCAACCGCGTCACACTCGCTCCCACCAAACCAGACCAGATCGCTCGCCGCCGTGGAGGGATACTGGTCTGGCTGGGAGAAGAGGATGGGGGAACCCTCTCTCTGAGGAGAGAGCAAGGCACGCGAGGGCGGGGCCGGCGTGAGATCGCTCGTCTCCGTGCGCCGAGGTCCTCTGCCCTGCTGTTTTTTCCTCGCTGGCTCCTGTGAGAAAGAAAACGGGAAGGCGCGAGGGGTGGGGTCACTTTCTGAAAGAAAACTGCCCGCGAGCACCGAGAGGAGAGACTCATATCCTCGCAATGAGGACATTCCGTCTCCGTGAGCGCATCTTCAGTGTAGGATCTCCCCAAGCATGAGATGCACTCGCCGTGACCATCAGCGGCGTGCATGGGGATCCCTGCTTGAGCGACAGAAACGGGGCGGCATTTGCATCTACGCCGCAAAATTTGCTCTTTTAAAATCGCTCTTTTATGGCGCTTTTCCACTGCATGGTACGGCTCAGTACGGTTCACTTTTGGGGGGGTTTTCACTGGGTACAGTACCTGGTACTTTTTTTTAGTACCACCTCGGTTGGGGTTCCAAGTGAACCGTACCATTACCAAAACGTGATGTGTAAACTCTGCTGATCACTGAATGCCCGAAGAGAATCGTCACTACCTGCGTCACTGAACTTGCGACACAAACACAAAAGAACCGCTAGATTTAAATCAGCACAGCCAGCGAAGCATCGAACTCAACTGTTTTGAACGAGCGCACCTTTTTTTAACAATCAAAACGTTTTGTAGTCTGTTGCAGAAGAACAGACGTTCCTCTCGTTGATAGCAGAGGAGCGGATCCAGCGAGAGCTTGTTGGGGCGACTCGGAATTAAATTTTTTTTTTTAGGAGTCGTGGTAGTAGAGGCGGTGCAACTATAACACATGTGAATAATCCCGCCCACTCTAAAGCGGTACTGAACTGCAGTGGAAACGAAAATTGTGCCGAGCCGAACCGTGCCGTGCCATACTGAGCCGTGCCGAGCCGAGTCGTACCACGCAGTGGAAAAGCACCATTAGATCGCTGGATGGTGGCAGGGGATCTGGAAGACCTGTGCTGCTGCGGCACTGTAGGCAGCTGCGAGAAGTGGTGAGATCGGCCGAGCAGAGAGGTCTTGATCTGCTGCGAGGCATTTCAATGGCGAAGTTTCAAGTCCCGTAGTCTCAGTGAAGATCGTCGTCGTCGCTGAAGGAGAAGAAATCTGAGAATCCTATGGCGACATGCCTACTTATAAAGCCAGATGGCCCCGCCCATATTGGCGGGCTTCATCGCCATAGCCTCGTGCAGCTCCGCTGCCGGGCCATTGGTTCATTTTTAATTTACTGTATGAACCAATGGCCATGCAGTTACACTGCGTTATTGAAAAAGCTTCAGTCATCGGAGAAAAATTTGTTTCCTCATAGCATCTTAGCAGATGCAGTAGGAGTGAAGTATCGATAGGGAACATTTCTGATTATTATCAATGTTGAAAACAGTTGTGCTGCTCATATTTTGTGGAAAGATTGATTTTGAGAATTCCTTGATGAAAGTTCAAAAGAACAGCATTTATTTAAAATTGATTTTTGTAACATTGTCTTTACTGTCACTTTTGATTAATTTAATGCATGCTTGAAGAAAAAAATAATAATTTCTTAAGAAAAAAAATTCTTACACTTACAACAAAAAACCTTACTGACGCCAAACTTTGGAATGGTAGTAAGTATACAAATAGATGTATTAAATTACAACAAATACTTTTTGAAACCACTGAGAAATTATGAGAAATTAAACTGCCAACTTTGGAACACATTTCCTGTCTACTGTAAATACTCAGTATTTCCAGAGATCAGTATTTCAGTATTTCACACAGATTCAGGATTAAAAATATGATTAACTGGCAAGTGACTTTAAGTAAAAAAATAATACACGATATCAATGAGATAGAGAGTTTGTTCTGTACAGAAGAGAGAGATGAAGCTGTTGTACTCACTGAGCAATGAAGTGACTGAAACTCCTGCACCAGTGCTCCGGGTGGCGGAGGGTGGGAGACGGGTTCCTGCAGATAAAACACACAAAAGACACAACGCACATGAATGAGACACAAGCAAACATATTGGATTGACCTCATTCAGCGATGGTAAAGAAATTACAAGTCTAAAGGGACAACTGTGTTTGTTGAGAACAAATGTCTGTTCACATTCATCTTCCCATACAAAGAAAAGCAGAAAGCACAAATGCATCATTCAGGTACAGACCTGTGCCAAAGAACAGCTATTCAGAACAGCTTCTCTAGTATAAAAGCCTAGAAATCAAATACTTTTTTCTACTGCCCTACACTAAAATCAATATGCTCGCTCATTTCTCTTTATACTGTCACCATCAAAAATCTCCCAAAATTCTCTAACATTAATTGCAGACTTATATGGGTTATAAATTATAAATTATAAAGGTTATAAATACAGCATATTGTTGCTATGAGTTATTATATTAAACTACCACATATTTTGACAATGTTAAGTTCAGGAGGCAATGTTATTTTAGTGTCACTGATTCAATTATATTGTTTTTTTATTGGTAATTTTGTTGTTTTTTTTGTCTTTTTTAATGCCTGTTTCCTTTTTATTACGTTTTAGTTTTAGTTAATTTACTTTCAGTTATTGTAGTACTACAACTTAAACTAAATGAAAATGAGCATTTTTATATTTTATTTTATTTCAGTTAATATTTATTTTATTTGAAGCAATGAAAAATAAATTAAACTCAAGATCAACATTTCATGTACTTATTTTATATTTGGTGAGGGATATAGTTCTGATTATGGATCAGATAATGGATCAGTGCGCATTTGCTTACATCTTTGGTTAAATG
>NW_015510734.1:9985-11551 GCF_001515645.1 Sinocyclocheilus grahami
CTCATAGGCTCATTTATTAACACACAAACAGCTCTCAGTGGCTGTGATGCTGTGGAACCTCAAAGTCTGGGACAGTTTTAGGCCATCTAAGAAAACTTCATTTTTTAAGAGCAACATGCTGGAAAAGGCTTTCCTGAACAACATACAGTACATTCCAGCCTCAGGATGTTCTTTGTCTTATTGGAGACATATACACTAAAAACCTATATTTGTTTAAATCTATTCATCCAAACCCTTGTGAAAAATAAATGTTCTTAATTGTATTGAATGTGCACTTGTAGAATACTTCAAATCTTAAAGGTACATTTAAAAAAAACTGTACTTGCAGTTAATATAATGTAATGAAATAAAAGGCCACTTAAAGGGATAGTTCACTCAAAAATGAAAATCCTGTCATCATTTACTCATCCTCAAGTCGTTCCAAACTGGTGTGGTTTTATTGCTTTTGTTGAACACAAAAGGAGTTATTTAGAAGAACGTTGGTATCTAAACACTTGATGGCAGCCATTGACTTCCATATAGTTTTTTTTTTCTCCATACGTGTATTTAAAAAGAGACTATTTTTCTTAACAAACCTAAGTACACTTTTAAAATGTGCACTTTGTAATATAATCATTAAATGTGTTTTACTTTAAAGTACATTTTAAATCATTTTTGAATATTTCAATTTTATAATTCAATTTTTAAATAATAAAATCTTCTTTGTGCTTTAAAGACGTACACTTATTTTGATGTGTTGACTAACATACAACAGCACAAGTACATGATTATAATTTGAACTGTAGTGCCTTATTCGATATTACATTTCATTTTAATTGCACTAAATTGCAACTTCATCATTACAAATGTTTAATTAAAAATATTTCTATACATAACATACAAGTTTCAATAGAAATGACATTGAAATATACAGTTTACCATGCATGCCAGTACATTCGGCAGTACAGTTTAACCATATTTCAAAGAAAACCGAAGTAATAATTATGAAATGACATATAAAGATGTACTTAAGTCCAAATATAAGGGAATCAAAAAACACTCTAAAGTCCAGCTATTAGCAGTATAATAATTTTTTTGTAATTGCATCTAAAAGTACGCTAAAGTGTACTTCTTTTCACTGGTGCTTGCCATACACATGCAAATCTCCACAAGTCTGTATAAAAATAATGTATAAAAATCCTTATTCAAAGTGACGCAAAGATCATGAAAAAGTCATAACAGAACCCTAACAGAAGCCCAACAAACGCTTGATGACTTACTTTTGGCAATGATGAACGAAGCCTCTAAAGTCTAAAGTAATTCCATGTTTTTTTTAGTCTAACGTACAGTAATACCATTATAAGGATTTACCTAGAGGACTACAGAATAGATGGGCCCAGTGCTCATGTGCCAGTAAAAGCTCTGCAGCAAGGACAGGAAGAGAAACAGCACTATGATTATGTTCACAATCCAGCCCTGCCTGCAGCGTCTTATTGCTTGATGGGCTGTTGTTAGGCAAATACGAACTCATGTTTTTATTTATATTCCCTCTACTTCTGCTTCTGCTTCAAGATCTCCTTATTTTTT
>NW_015510735.1:0-605 GCF_001515645.1 Sinocyclocheilus grahami
AGTGCATTACACTGGTCACAGTATTAATATTGGAACGGGGGATCTGGAACAGACCTGTGTTTCTCTCTAGTAATCAGGGAGGAAACTGAAACAACAGTGTTTCTTATATAAAACGAAACATGCTATGGTTTAACAATTGTGAAATTGTTGCAATATAACATTATAGGGTATGAAAAATGTTGCATTGATTGAATTTTTCAATTATATTTTTAAGTATTTTTAAAGATTAGTTTTACTTTTGCTTTGATCTAAAGCTCACTTTATCTAAATGAAAAATATGGGAAATGACCATGTACAATTAAATATCGGCCAATATATGTTCAATGTCTCCAAAAAATTATCCATAAAAAATCTCTAAAATAGGTCAATATTATGGTATGGTACCACCATTCACACCTTTGAAAGACATTCTCCACAACTTGGTGTAGTGAGTTTTGCAGTGTTCTATTCATTCCATCTCTGAAACCAGACTCTCAGTCTCCACAGCATGACGCACAGTGGGGACCATGAGCACCACATGTAAAATTCATCCATGGTTCAAACTGAGCTGCTAAGTGTCAGTGAATGAACACATACACACACACCTATAAATAATTGACAAAAGC
>NW_015510735.1:815-3698 GCF_001515645.1 Sinocyclocheilus grahami
GTTTCTGCTTGGCACTGAATCCATTGAGGTCTACGGAAGGCCAAGATTTGCAACATAAAACAGCATATACAGAGCATGATGGTTTAAGCCAGCAGAATTTAAATGGAAATTAAATTCAAAGAAATGCCTATAACTGCTTAAATATTGCATACATATGTTTTATTATATTTTATGTGAATAAAAACAAAATATCACTAAATTAGCTGGTGAAAGAACACCAAAATGTTTTTTTCCTAAATGTAATTTTCCAGTTTTCAAATTGGAGCCACTCAACATGAAGCAGCTTCCTTTCTTTCAGTTACAGAAATTCTTTGAATTACAGTTCAATAAATTTATTTTCCTGTCATTCCCATTTAAATTTCACAACTCAAAAAAGGAAGCAAAGTTTGGCCAACCCTGATACAGTATAACAAATCAATCATCTCTGATGTTTGGTTCACTCTGATCGTCCTACAGTTATTGTTAAACCCCGGAAGAGGAAGTTCACGTAATTCATTTAAAACAACCCACTCACCTTTCTGTTTTTTCTTTTATACACACCTGTGGGGTGTGTTTAACAAGCAAGCAGAGCCCACAGCGTTTTACGCAACAGTGTGTTCCTACGCCACTATGAGGAGCACACCTACAGCTAACGGCATGAACTGACCCCAGGGCAGCCCACAGCACAACACTCCCACTTCCCCCTGACCTCGCACCTTGTGACGACGGTAGTGAGAGGCGTACGTTCAAAACAAACCGCGATCCCGATAATTCAACCCCCGTACAACAAGGCCTCGATGAACAAAAGCACAAGGACACCACACACACAATGAAACCCACTCAAAACAAGTACAATATTGTATGAAAGGACTTCAGCCAAACAGAGTGGGATTTTCTTTAGCACCTAAAGAGCCAAACAGACTAAAACTGGAATAATTTTTTCTGTGTTCACAGCTTATTGTCTGATTCAGTGCAAAGCAGAGCATGAAAAGAGCAACAGCATATCAGATTATAAAAATATAACTTTATCAAAAAATAAGATAATGAAAACTTTTATAAACCCTTTAGATCCATAATGTGTGAAAAATTCTTGTAAAGATTTTTATAGACTCTGAGTAAAGCTTGTGAATAACCAAATTGTCTGCGAGTTTTTTATTTTTTTATTTAATGAATCTTTTGCCTGTCAAATTTTTTTTTTGTTATAAGTCACTGTAATTGTAGCAAAGCAAAATTATGTTTGGAAATCTTTACTGTAGCCAATGTAAAAATGTGATCACACATTTTGATAAAGTTTTAACATACATGCTCATGTTTAATTTTCTCATTCTCTCTCGAGTGTGTTCAAAGCTGTATGTTCAAACTGTGAAGAGAGAAAGAGTGGGATTTATAGAGATTACTTACAGAAACAGATTTATAGAATTCCCACAATGTTTCATCCCAGCATGAAGTCTCAGTTGGATGTCACGAATTGCCAAACTCAGAATGCACAGACATTACATTTTCAAGACTTGAATTGATTTATGTCTTTTGTACACTGAGAGAAATTTTAAAGAAATAGTTCATCCAAAAATAAATTCTCATAATTTACTCAGCCTCACGTTGTTCCAAATCTGTATTACTTTCTTCCATGCAACAAAAAAAGAGAAAATATGAAGATTGACACTTATAATTACATTGAAAAGACTGGACACTCTTTTCCAAGCAATTATAATTAATGAAGACTAGAGCATTCAAGCTTCAAAAAGGATGCAAAGCACCATTTAAGTATCATAAACGTGGTCAATACAACTAATTTGTTATATTTCAGGTCTTCTAAAGTCATATGATAGAGTTTTGAATGAGAAACAGACCAAAATAAAAGTTGTTTGGGTCTTTGGAAAAAAGCGAACAACTACATTCTTCAAAACATCTTCATTTGTGTTACACAAAAGAAGGATTTACATGTTTGGAATGATATGAGGCTGAATAAATGGTGATAGAATTCTAATTTTTGGTGTAACTAGTCCACCAAAAAGAAAGTACTTAAAAGTAAGTTTCATTTGCTGAAATTTGAAGAGCACTGACTCACCTGCATCTCCTTGTCTCCATATTTGGAGGGGTTCTTGCTGCCCTGACTCTTCCTGCGCAGTTTCTTCAGTTCGGCCTGGCACTTCTCCAGACTCTCTCCTTTGCTTTTGTGTTCCATCTGATATTTCTTCAGAGCTGCCTGCCAGACGAAATAACACAGCTCTCATCACAATCAACCCCTAACAATATCCAAATGGACAAGACGGGGAACTTAATGGTTGTATTTCAAAAAATGTTATTAAGCATCTATTCCAGAAAGACCTCAGGTGGCTAAATGCCAACGAGAACAGAATGAGATTGGGCTCTCTCGTAGTATGCTTGATTTCTTTATTCTCAGCATATCCTGAGCTTTAAAGCTTACAATAAATGTTAAAAGTGTCCCCATTGTGAATCTACTGTTTCTTAACAATGCTTAACTGACCTGAACCCAGCATCTAAAAGACATGAAGGTCAACACATGTTCTTTACTAATGGGAACTTGGCGGAGTCAGCCCAATCAGGTCTTTTATTGTCCTTAAAGTGTCTTCCCAGAACCCACTGCTTGATGAATTAATTGTGTTTCAGACCATACATCTTTGTTTTCACTAGTCTTCACTGCCAAAGCCTTCTGCTACATTTGACTGAGCCTGACGCAGTTTATTTTCCATCCTTACTATGTGTGGAACGGAAAGCATGAGAGCGTAGTTCATTATTTCTATCAATGCTGGAAATGAGTGACCGAATAAATGTGGCTTTGATTTCTTGCCAAGAAGCTGAGGGTCAATCTAATGCATTTACAAACAAGCCTGATAGAGATCCAGTTCTCAATCTGTGAAGCTGAAAGTCTCATTTCAGATG
>NW_015510735.1:4068-5358 GCF_001515645.1 Sinocyclocheilus grahami
TATATATATATATATATATATATATCACTACACTATTGGCAACAGACAACAGCCTTTTTTTCGTCCATGAAATTTTGGCAGAATGCTGCAAATGTGATCACAACTTAAATGTCTGTGTATGTTTATAAACTTACATTTAAGTAGCGAACATCCAATTCCACTTTTTTCTCCAGTTCTGTGAGCAGTTCATTGTGGAATGATTTCAGCTGAAAATTACAGTAGACAAACACAGTTTATATTATAAACACAAGCAGTACAGTACAACAGAACAGCAATTTTCCTCTTATATGACAAATGAATTCTGCATTTGATTACACATTTCACACACCAAACTCAGTCGCTAACACTAGCCAAAATATCCTTACAGAGCTAAAACTGATGTCCTATCCATAATGTACTCGCTAACAGACCTTTACTCCAGTTTCTACCCCGTTATCATTTTCAGAAGGACTCAGATACGGTTTGTTTAACATCTGCAGCTGTGTAACACAGCACAGGAAAGTCTGTGCTCTGTCTGAGGTGGTGTTTACATGCATGTGATCGTGGACTATTGCCCTTCATGTATATATGGAAGTGTCTGAGTCGATGTGACCTTTTGAGATGCCACTCCCTTCCATTTCCTTACCCTGGAGGCTAATGGAGCTTCTTCGATACAGCCTGATTGACTCAGTCATGTTGTGAGAAAATGTAATGAGAAAATTTGAGCCTATGAGGCAATATGATCTTCATCAAGTTAATGATACTCACCATGTCCTCTAGCTGCATCTGGATCTGTCTGTGAACCTCCGCCATCTGAAAAAGCACATCCCCTTAAGAGAGAGAGATAGAAAGAGGAAATAGATTAAATTGTCACTGTAATACTTTTGCACCTGATATCAGGACACCATGCAGTCTGACAAGGGTGCAGGGAAGAGAAAAAAGGAGGTAGAGAGAAAAATAAAAACAAATGATGAACAAGATGGGCTGTCAGTCAAGCAAAAGGTGCAAGAAAGTACCTGATGAACACAATACAGTAAATTAAATAAAAACACCATAAAATATCAAATCATATTGTTTAATAATAAATAAATAAAAGATCACACAGAAAAAAAGTTATATTAAAATATTCTTCCAAGATGCATACCAAACAAAATAAAACAAAGTATTCAATGGAAACAGTAAAAGCATATTGCAAGTGCATGTTTAATAAACATGAGAAAACAAATCAGAAAACGTCAAAAGATGCCAAAAAGAAAATGTTGTTAGCACACAATTTTCTAATTTCAACATCATTTTGTGGTACAAGAGAGA
>NW_015510735.1:19971-24151 GCF_001515645.1 Sinocyclocheilus grahami
ACATTCCTGTGAGATGAAAGCACATGATCGCATTCATGAGGTGAAATATACAACTGGTATTCATGTAATGTCCAGGGTGCTTTTTGCATGTCAGGTTTTGGCAAAACATAATGCTGAAGTGGATAATTTCTGCACATTTTAATGTCCACTAATGTCCCACTTAAGTGCTGTGGTTAAACATGAACAGAACAAAAATGAACAGAATGCAATGCACTGCAAACCTTGAAATCTCATCCATTCTATATGTACCTGGGAAAGATTAAAAATGACTAAGCCAATAAATTTAACCAAACTATTTTCCTCTCCACAACAGTTTCCAGAGAGATCAGAAATCAGCATTATGAACCAGTGCCAAGCTGATGTCCACCCAACATCTAATCATTAAAAGCATTAAAAACACTCCACTGGGAAAACTCTCTTTCCTTGATTAGTCCCACAGCAATCAATCTATGTTTAACAAGCATGAACGAGAGCAACCAAACCCCCGATTAAGTGTCATTTCCTTCTCAATGTGGCTCTGCCAGACACTAAACACAGACCATGTAATTTTTCAGCTAACGCTGAATTAATTAACTAATGAGCAAGATTTCATATTGATGCATATTCTATCAGCGAGACCTCGTTCAAAAACAGCTGGGGGAAATGAAGGTGCGCTCACATATTACAGTATCAAGTACAGCACTAAATATGAATGGTTTTATTAGATAATGCAGACAGTCACTGAAGGAAATGTATAATTTTCCCTTTTTATAAAATAGTGCAGAGGACCAAATGAAGCACCATTTCCACAACAGATATCCAACCACATTAGCAAGAAATAATCAGCCAAAAAGGTTCAGTGCATCAATTCTATTGCAACTATTATTTAACTTTACCCTTAGAATGCCTTTGTAAACCGAGTTTAATAAAAGAATAAGGAGCATTTGAGAATATGAAGGAGTCATCGTTCAGATTTTCTGTATGCACATGAACACAGTTTGGCTTTGTCATGGTAAAACATTGAGAAATGGGAGAACGGTTAGTATTTGTTGAACTAGCAGGGTTGTAAACATGCCTCATTTACCACAAACACACCCTTATGCATCAACACCTACCTTGATGCTATATAAACCTGCTACAACACAAACCCGTGATGTGAAACTAATGCAGCTGCAGTCTCAGACAGCTTGGAAAAGATTGATGAATGTAATCAACTCTTGCGTCTGTGTGTGTGTGTGTCAGTCCAATAACAATCTATGCTTCAATGTCAGGTAGCTACACAAAAGTGCATCTTTAGGTCTTCAATATACATAGTAAAACATGGTTAAAGCAGTCGTGTGGCCACTGATGTAAGCTGTAGTCTGGTTAAGACTTCCTGTTGTTCAGCGTTATGTAATGCTCTTGAGTCTTACAGCTTCAGGACAATTGAGTAGGGAAATGGATAATGATGATGTGTATTAATCAGTGTGTCCGAGTATGTATTTGAACCCAAATGCCAGGGTTAATTTTCAGCGGCTAAACTTCTGTTCAAAGCATTGCACTGTCAATTAATTTGATTATTCAATGCTGGAAATGACCTAAAAATCAATTCTGAAATGAATAAGCTTATGAGAATGATATACAGTGTGCCTTTGGAAACTTTTGGACACTTACATCACACTGTATGAATGTCAGTGCATAACTTTCAAACATAGCTTAAAACCACACTATAATTCCAAAGATACAAATTTGCAACTTTATGCCATTGTTTATCGAGAACAACAAACTAAACATGGGCATGAAGTTTCACTCGCTACAAGCTCAAGGTGACCCTGACTTTAAATACTGCATGTATTTTTCTAGCTAGACACGCTTTTGTTTGTATAGAAAGACCCCTTGCACCCTGAAACACTGTAATTTACATATTGTAAGATCATCTAGTAAACAACACATTTTAGCTTCGTAACACACACACTCTAAGAGACGTAAAAGCAATACATATACCTCCTCCTACGTCTCATGTACAGAAACTTCATGTTCATATATATTTAAACTACATAAATTCTCGTTTATCATGCAAAAGGATTTCTTAAATGTATACAGTACATATATATTGTACTTTCCCAAAGATATTTTAAATCGGTATAAAATAAAAATTATGTTAAGTGCATGTTAATGATTTTATTGTAAATATATAAAAATATTTTTCATCCTTGTAATTATTAATCATAATGTCCTGATCTTCTGGTGAAAAGACTAGTGACGTATGGCTGACCTCTCTAATAATTTCACCTACTAAACCCCATCTCTTTCTTATAAATCGACAATCTTGCAAGCTCGAATTCAGTTGATTGACTCCATCCAATCAATTGACAGAACCAAGTCCCTCTCTACATTTTTTCTTTTTCAATAATTTAACTCAGATGTAGGTCACAGTACTTACAAAAAGATCTGCCTTTACTTCTATTTTGTCGCGACTTTATGAAGGAAGTGGTTAAATATCAATCCTTTTAAAAACTCCAAGCTTCAAGAAAACACTAACTCAAGGTCAATTTTTACCATTTTATTACACTACGACATTAACAGCAAGAGTATTAAACTCAGATCTGGGTACTCTGCAGAGGCTGCCACCATCTTCCCACATGGACAAAGATCCTTCCGTGTCCACTGCGGATGCTGCAAGTCATTTAGTTACAGCTGTCTCACTCCTGCAAGCCGCCCTGGCACTCATCTTACCAATTTCTATTTCAGATGAGCCTGTCTGTGTGCGTGCGTGGGTGTATGTGTGCCTGTGCGAGTTCATCGTGAACATCAGCACTGTGTGCATCCCACTTCAGAGTGAGCTTGGAGAGGTGAGATGGAGAAAGAATGACTTCCTTGCCCAAATATGGTTGTGTCGGAATTCCCCCGCATTACTCTTTGCTACAGTGTATTCCTATTCCCTGCACGTTTGGATCATACCATCTGATCGCAGCAGGAGGGGGAGTTTGTGCAGCTAGAGCTCATTACCTTTGACTGAAGGAACACCGTGTCCCCTTCCATCCCAACACCTTAATCCATTCACAGAAACGCAGATGAAAAATGAGTGAAACGCGATTTCAATTTCAGTGAAAGGAGACAATGATGAATCCAGCTGAGATGCATGTGCTGGTACATGTGCCTGTGTATAATGAATATATATAATGGGGTTGTGTGTGTGTGCGTGGGTTCCTGCACACAAACACGGTTTCGTCTCTCTGCTGGTGTACACTCCCGTGAGATCTCGAATGAAATGTCACAGCAAAGATTCCAGCATTTCGCAATTATCTCCTCCTGTCTCAAACACACACATACGTCAAACCATTCCCCTTCCTCTCACCTTCAATTCTACTGTAATATATATATATATATATATATATATACTGTAACTATAATTCTACTCTTATTCTACTGTATTCCTCCCCTTTCCTTCTCTAACTGTTAAAGACACCAAAATTAAAAGTATATAAGAAATTATATTTTGCATGCCTATTTTAGCTTCATGACAATTAAATTCTCATTACTATAATGCAAAAAACAATGTTATTACTGTAATATAGTTAGTAACGAAAACCATCCTGTTTATAATCATTTAAATAAGCATAAAATAATTTCAGTATAACAAATGCTATCATGACATGACAGAGCAGTTATATTGTGTGTGTGTATTAATACACAAACATATATTTTTATTAGATATACATTTAATCATTTATCAATATGATTTAATAATGTATCATTATTTAATCATTTTTAGTATAGTATATTATTTCAGAGTATTCAGAATTTTTCAGGGATTCTTTTCCCTTTTTCTCCACTTTATGCTACCTAGAATTGAAAGCAATATATATTATATGCAAAATATAATTTATTTATTTTTTTTGATTTGTGCCTGAAATATAAGATGAATATTCCCAGACATTTTTTGACAATTTACATGAGATTTACTCTGCTAGACTGCTAGCACATCATTTGCAGGGCGAATTTGCAATTTGCAGGATGATCAAGACAAATATAGAACCTCATCACTGTAACCTTACACGTTTGTGCATCAGGGTTATTATAATAGGTTTCTCTCATTCCTTGCCAATTCCATCCTCCAACCTTTCTCTGGTACCCACTCAAACCACTCTGCCTGGCAGGCATGACAGTAGTGTGTTTGCCCTGCCAGTGTTTATTCATAACAGGCATGACAGAAACAGAT
>NW_015510735.1:24588-25064 GCF_001515645.1 Sinocyclocheilus grahami
TCAACAACAATACAGTCTTCTGTTACATTAGAGCACTGACTAAAGGCCCGTTCACACCAAAAATTATAACTATATTAGCGTCCACACCAACTCGAGATAAATGTTCTATTTATTATAAGCATGCACTGCAGTTTTGTTGTCTGCCACTTTAAATGCCCAAGCTCTTTGACGCAGGATGGATTTTGATTGGCTGTCAATGTTTTCATCATTCATCAGCTGGAAAAATTAGTTCTGAAAATGATTTCAAAGGTATTGTTCCTCTGTACTGTTATCCTTAGTCGTTATAGTTATTGTCCTTTGTGTGAATGGCACTTAAACCTACACATGGAATTACTAGACTTAACCTTTTAATTAGTCAAAGTAAATGCCAGTAATTGCAATGCAATGACAGGTCTGCATGTTAGGCCGCTGCAAATGAGTGCTGAAGAGAATAACAATCAAACTAGGAGTACAGCATGACTCACAACTTATTTTAT
>NW_015510735.1:26183-27170 GCF_001515645.1 Sinocyclocheilus grahami
AGGCCAGTTCAAGCGTGGACATGTGGTCAAGGTGTGGGCAGTGCAGCGTGGTACGAAAGAAACTGCCTCCAACAGATGACAATATCTTTGAGGTCTGACTGTCCTACTCACCGTGGGCAAAGACAAAGCTGAACTCACTCACAGCCCCTATGCTTTGGCAGAGGCACATTCTCACAACCAGACCGTTTGGTCTACGAGACACTACCCCCACACACATGGAGACAGAAGTACATGCACGTATTGACACACATACTCCATTGGCCCGTGAGACACTGCCCACACACACTGGCAGATGCAGACTGAGGCACTCGTGAGTGCAGACGGGTGGATTTCAGCTCCCAGGGTGATGTGGGATTACTAAGCAGCTGCCAGGCGTACACACAAACATACATATCGACACACTCCCAAAATCACACTTGAAGTTGGACAAAGAATTGCCGACAGATCGAGTTTAGCATAAGACATGCTACATGAAATATGCACTCGCGGAATTTATTGAAAGAAATGGCAGATTTCCACAAAACTGACATGCCTGTGATTCAGGTTCTACACATCACACCTTTCATGTTTGTTTATTAAACAGTTTTATAATGTTTTCTGCTACTCTTAATAGTGTAGTGCATCTTTACTGAAAACATTTTAGGGAGTTTACATTTCTGTAGATTTTTGCAGATTTCCCCCCAAAATCAGTGAAAGAAAATGCAACAAGCATTAAAAGCATTAAAAAATTAATACTTTGGACATCAAGTAGCAACCCAACACAGTAGCAAAATTGTTTATCGTACAAAAGGAACCACAAAAACAAAGAAATGCAATAGGCTCAACAATATGCAAAAAAGAATACTAGTTCAAGTGGAACCACTTTCTACCTAGAATACTAGAGCATTTTGTTCATGGTTTGAGGACCCCATTTGGTTTGAGTAATCCATCTATTTTGGCATCTCTCAAATTTGACTACTTTCTACTAAGAAACAGATGAAATAAAAA
>NW_015510735.1:30947-31520 GCF_001515645.1 Sinocyclocheilus grahami
TGCAGTGTATACTGTTGTCATAATGTTTAAGGTTCAAGTTTGGCGAGACGCTAAGCTGTGTAGAGGAGTTAAGAACAATCTGTTCCTCAATCATGATGTTTGTATGGCGGAACCCAGTTCACTCTTTAGTGGGGGGGGGGGGCTTTTGATTCATTTCAATGAACTGAATCTTTGAATCTCCTGTTCACTAAAAAGATTCATTCACTGAGAATTTCTCCCGCTTAGTTTGTTCGCCCAGTAGGTGACGAGTGACGACCGACAATGAACGAGTCATTGAATCATTAAATGAACCGATTCGATTAAAAAACCGAGTTACAAACAACCAAATCAAGTCATTATCCTTTCGTGCGTACACATTTACAGATAGTATTTACTGAAAGTATATCATTTTCTTCTTGTGGGCATACTTTACATATCAAGCTATAAACAGCAGTAACAGCCTAAATCAGTTATTGAATAATAATTATACATCTGAAATAAACGTATATAATATAGAATCATTTTAAAATGGTGCAAATTAGGTTTTTGTCATTTGAATTGTGTATCAGTCGTTTTTATGCAGAATTCTTTTAT
>NW_015510735.1:37229-37656 GCF_001515645.1 Sinocyclocheilus grahami
GTTTTGGAGACTAGACCTCCTAGTTCGACGGGTACCAGGAAGAGAGACATGATCACACTCACTCTTTCTTTCCATCTTTCAATAACTGTTTGGCCAGCTGTCGCTCTTTCTGCATCTGAAGCGTTATCTTCTTCTGATACTGCTTCAGTTTATCTCTCTGCTGCTTCAGTTGCTGCTCACACACAAATAATATAGAAAAATTAAAACAAAAAAGAGACAAAATGTATAGTTATGGCCCTATAGCTACATTATACAACACAAAGCTGCAGTTTCACTTTTGGAGTCCATTTGTCAGTCTGCATCAACACAGAACCCTGGTGGTACAGTGAAACCCACCATTATGAGACTAACACATAGTCTCATAATGGTGGGTTTCACTGTACCACACAGTGGTGTGAAAAAGTGTTGGCCCCCTTCCTGATTTCTT
>NW_015510735.1:40916-41607 GCF_001515645.1 Sinocyclocheilus grahami
GTGAAACACTCCTGTTATTTGTTTACTTTACTCATCAACTTCCTTATGTTGTTTGGTTTTAGAAACCCCAAAGCTTTTCCAGCTTGAAGGGTGAAACGGCCTTTTCTGGCAAATTTCTCTTTTATGACAACATTTGCTGCTCTGAGCTTAAATGATTAGTTGGGAGTTTTGCTGTGCCAGCAGTCCAGCGGCACGTCTTTAGACTCCTGAAAGCATCAGAGAGACTAACAAGACCTCTTAAGCTCTTCTCACAGCAGTACCTCATAAATATAGATTTACTCACTCACTTTTCACCTTTTTTCCCCTGTTTCTGCCCTGTCTTCAGAGTTAGGGATGACCTGAGAATGAATGTCAACCAGCAACCTCACATGGCCTCTCCTTACGGGCAGCCTCAGCCTGGGTATCAGGGTTACCCCCAGCCTGGATATGGGGGTGGCCACGTGCCATCGGGATATCCGGCTCAGTACGCACCTTATAATGGGCCGGGCACTGCCTACCAACAAGGTCCACCACCACAAGGTAAGGGGGGGGGGTTAAAAAGTCCAAAATGATTGTCATAAACACATTTCCTAAAACAGTCACAGGTTATTATCGTTTAATATGACCTTCAGTTCAGTCTGTAAGATCTGTTAATTTATCAGCTGTGTTTTTTTGGAGTAAGCGAAAAAGAAGAAAGTGACAGTCAGATTTC
>NW_015510735.1:41632-43506 GCF_001515645.1 Sinocyclocheilus grahami
TTTTTTTTTATACCTCTCATCTCCTGTTTTAACATTTCATTCCCATTTTTCACTGCTCTCTCTTTCTTGTATTGCAGGATGTTCTCCTTATGCAAGCTTTCCCTCTAAGACTCTCGCAACAAACTTAATCTCTGACCTGTCCTCCTCCTCTCCTCTTGACCTAGGTAACTGGTTTAATTCTGCTTAGCAGCCTGTCCTCTCCCCTATTCCCTGCGATTTGTTATTGACTGCGAGACGGCTGAGCAGCACTGTTGTACATGTAGCATTCGAAACCAGAGTTAGGCACGCAGTTGGCTAGTGACATAAGCAACTGCTCTATAAGAAAATTTCCCATCAGAAATGTATATGTAATGCTTAAAAATAATGTTTTTCTAAATGCCTAAGCAAAATAATCCCATTGTCATGAAGAAAAAATGTTATATAAAATGTTTTGACTCTTCTGACCTATAATATTTATTTTTCCTGTTCCCTTCCATTCAGCTTAGGTCCTAAATTTTTACATCTGTTTGCTCTTCTTAATAATATCATAAGTAGAAAAAAAAGAGAGAAAAGGACCAACAAACAACACAAACATGTCTCTGTATTCTAGGGTGCATTATATTTTTGCTGCATAATTTGTTTAAATTAAATGCCTTTGTTTCTCAAAGTTAATCATAAAATTTGGAAATAAAATGCTTGTTGTTGGGATAATAAATTATTCAATTATTTATTTTTGGTCCTGCTAAAGGTGTGAGAGGACCTCCCACCTCAGGGGCACCACCTGTCTCAGGTGCCCAGAGCTATTCTCAGTTTGGGCAAGGAGAAACTCAGAATGGACCACCTCCAATGGGTGCTCCACCACAGAGGTCAGTGACCCATTATATCAGCATGTGTGTTATCAGCACTATGTGTTGTTTCTTCAGTTTTGTGGCTGATATTGCTTAAATGGGATATAAATAATTACTATTTAATGAATGCAAAGTGAGTCTTATTTTCAAGATTTCGCAGCATTGTCATGTTTCTTAATTTGATCTTTTTTTTTAAATTGCTTGTTTAGCCCTCCAGTGTCTCAACCTTACACTCCAGGTGCAGTGAATCTGTCTGGTCCTCAGCCCCTCTACAGCCAGCAGTTTGGAGCTCCAACTGTCAGCATGCAGCATATGACCAATCAGATGGCCAGCATGCAGGTTGGCTCAACTGCACCTTCCCCTGCAGGCCAAGGCTATGGTAAATAACTCTTTTTAAACTTTAACTTATGATCTAGAGCTTGCTGTGATTGATTGATTTGTTCTGTCTTTTTTTCTAGCCCCTCCCTCTATGTCCCAGGCCGCTATGTCTGCTCCCTACACACCTGCAGCTCCTCCTACTTTCCCAACCACTTCCAATGCTCCCTCACAGCCTCCGCCTACTGAAGCTGTAGCTCAGCCTCCTCCACAGTCCTACTATGGAGCTCCACCACCTGCCCAACAGCTTTTCCCAAATGCTGTCCCACCTTTCTCCTCCACTGGCCCCACTCAGCCCCAAGCTCCACCACCTGTTTCTCCACAGTCCTTCCCTCAAGCTCCGCCTGTCTCTCAGCCTCCTTTTTCCACAGCCCAGGCGCCTCCAGGTCCCACTCAGTCATACGGAGGCCCACTTCCTCCAACACAGCCATCTTTCTCGAGACCACTGCTTCCCACCTCCCAGCCCTCCACATTCCCTGCAGGTCCACCACCCACCTCGACTCCATCTCAGCGTCCAGGGATCATGCAGCCCCAACCACCAGTTTCCCAACCCTCACCTTACCACTCAGGTCCCCCTCCAACCTCTACTGGTTTTCCACCACAAGTTGGTGCTCCACCAAGGCCTCCTTTTGCTGGAATGCAGGGCCCTCCTATGGCATCTCAAGGGCCTCC
>NW_015510736.1:0-423 GCF_001515645.1 Sinocyclocheilus grahami
TAACACATACAATAACACTCAACTCTGCATTGATTTCTTGTTGTTCAGTTTATGACTCAACTGTCATTTTCTATTTCATATTGTATTCCTCCTACCTTTCCCATGTATCCCTTCCTGATGTCCTCCAGATGTGACTTTTACAGGAGCCACAGGAGACCAGCACGACATCTATTAATCTGAGAGTGGTCTTGGAGTCCAAGCAAAAATAAACCCAAAAGCTGCCTTTGACATGAGGTTACAATGATCTTTACTTTGGCCCTCAGAGACGGGAACAGCTAATTTGCTCTAGAGCAAAATGGCTGACCTACAAATAATATTCCCTGGACCAAATGACAAGTTTAAAATGCTAGAGCTGTGGATGGTGTTTACCGTGTGCAGCAGAGCATATTATCAACTTGCATTGCCCATCTATATTTGAAAGGG
>NW_015510736.1:2108-3065 GCF_001515645.1 Sinocyclocheilus grahami
AATAATGTTCTTTTTAGCAGCATCATATGACCCCTTTAATGTGCGTCATAATATCTGTTATATCATTACTTTAATGTGTAATGAACCTAACAATGAAAATGTTTTAATTTTACATTTTAGCATCTATTAATATAGGTTTATATTCATTTATGTACATACTAATATATATTTTTTTGCATTTAAAATTGTGTAGATTTATATTAGTGTATTTCAAACAAGAAATAATTAAAAATGTACACTAGTATATTTCTAAATTAACTTAGATTATTAAATGTTGTGAAAAATTATTTGTTAGTTCATGATACATTATGCATTTATGGTTTTTGCTCACCCTCCCCACGAGAAATGCTTTTTGATAGAAAAACCCTTCAATCTTTGAAAAAAAGAGACAATGTATTACACCATAACACAGCAGATCCAGTAAAAATGTGGGAGTATGCTGTATAAAGTTCATTCTAAATCCATGCCATCTCAACATCCTTCAGCACTAGAGTCATAAACAAGTTCTGAATGTGGATTCCTCTCTATAAGGGTAACATATCCTTGTGAAAAACTGAACAAGGCTGGCTTTCTTTCATAAAAGTGCCGAAAACTCCCAGGTATATATTAAGTACCCACTGAGAATAGTCTTTCAGGGCATTATTTAAAGGGATGACCTTTGGGTTAAACAACATGCCATCATTAAAGTAAAGGACTTGTTACGGTGCAGTACACCCACTTCGGCCAGTCCTGATTATTCCTGCCTGTCAAGACTCGGTCTGTGCTTATTATGTAAAATCAACACTGCAAAATGTTTATCTTGGAACACCAAAGTGGAGACAATTTTGATTGCATCGCTAACAGGAACTTGACGGAAGGAAAAGCTAAATCTGTCTCTGTCAAAAAAACATTTACCTTAAACCTGTTTGCTTGATTTCATTTTGAGAGAGCAGGTTGAGATGGTACATTATGTTCTGT
>NW_015510736.1:3075-7821 GCF_001515645.1 Sinocyclocheilus grahami
TCATTTGTCATTCACAAATATCACAAGCACACACACATTTCCAGAGTGCCTCCTTACAATGCATTTCCCCCCAACCAATCTCACTCTTCTTTCCCTCTCCTTTTTTCTCGCCCTCATCTCCCCTCCCACTCTAGTGTGTGAGTAGCTCTTTCTCTCTTTCTACGCCTCACAGGCACGCACTCTGTCAGTGGAGGAGAGGGTTTCGAAATCCAGCTGTAGCTCAAAGTGATCGCCTCCTTGGGCATATCCATCTAAGAGGATTGTGCCCTTTCCCCCTCGTACCACTTTTTTCATAGTTTTGAAAACTGTAGGATTTTTCTTATCTGCCACTCAGGTTTGTGATATAGGGAGTGTTCCGCTGAAGAATAACTGAAGTTTTTCTTACATGGCTGAAGCACCTGCTTATGACTCATTTGTGCTTTTTGTATTGGCGTGATCTGTGTGTCCTAACAAACATGACACAGCTTAAGTAATTTCTTTTTGGTCTACTGGAATTGTTTCATTTTTGCCATTCAAGGGATTCTTGCTGACAACGTGCTAGGAATCCAGGAGTAAACTCTTAGGAGAAATCATGAGCTGGACTCATTATAAATGCTAAACTTCTGTCTGCTTGGAGCTACACCATCTGAGGAATCCAATTAAGGTAAAGCATTATTTATTCTTCTTGTATTTGACTCTTGAGGTCACTTATCCGAAATGATTTAACTGTTATCGTAAATAAGCTGATTTCATTATTTTGAGGGTGTAGGGACTAGTTTTAAATATTAAATATTCCGTTGATGCTTAAGCATTAATCACTTGATAGAAGTAGTTAATTAAAATCAGCTGATTTTAAAGCAATTACATCAAGTAGTGGGAAAGTTAATCCACCTCTCAACTGAATTTTTTCATTGATAGGAGTGCTGATTTTCTAGGCAGAATTTAAGGCACATTAAAAATGTTTGACCTTATATGTACCATAGGTTAAAACATTGTTTTATTAAAAATATATTATTTTATTCATAACTTACAAACAAGCCTTATTTGGAATTTAGGGGCATATTAAAATGACCTAATATGCACCATAGGTTATAATACAGTTTTTTATTATTATTAAATTTATAGTTTTATAGTACAGTCATAATTTCAGTTGAATTCAAGATTTAACTTTGAATTGACCTGTATCTTAGATTAAAATTTGAACTGCAGGAAATCTTTTATTTCATTCTTAATTGCAAAATAACTCTATAAGTGAAACACCTTACAGTTCAACAACTTTTTAACCACTTTTGACCATTAATTCCTCTGTAGAGATGACCACTGTGGCGATGGTGGAGAAGGTTTCCAACGTCACTGAGCTTCCAGTAGAAGCTTCTACTGAAGATATGGCTGCCACCTTCACCATTGGCACCATCCTGTCCCTAATGTGTCTGGTGGGTGTGTCTGGAAATATCTACACGCTCGTGGTCATGTGCCACTCCATGCGCTCGGCTGCCTCTATGTACATCTACATCATCAACTTGGCACTAGCTGATCTGCTTTACTTACTCACGATTCCATTTGTGGTGTGCACACATTTCCTGAAGGGTTGGTATTTCGGAGATGCTGGATGTCGGATCCTCATCAGCATGGACTTCCTTACAATGCATGCAAGCATTTTCACCCTTACTGTCATGAGCACAGAACGTTACTTTGCCGTCCTCAAACCTCTGGATACAGTCAAACGCTCTAAGAGTTACCGAAAAGCAATCGCCCTCTTGGTGTGGACGGCCTCATTGATTCTCACTTTACCCATGATCATCAGCGTCCAGCTGATGACAGAAAGCTCCAAGCCAATGTGCCAACCCACCCTGAGCCCTCTCTCATATAAAGTCTACATCTCCTTTCTCTTTGGCACCAGCATTGTAGCTCCAGGGGTGATAATCGGGTACCTGTACATACGCCTGGCACGAACCTACTGGATTTCCCAAACTGAGACTTTCAAGCAGACCAAGAAGCTTCCCAACCAGAAGGTCCTGTATCTGATCTTCACTATTGTGCTCCTGTTCTGGGCCTGCTTCCTGCCTTTCTGGATCTGGCAGCTTCTAGGTCAGTTTCAGCCCAGGCTGGATCTCTCCACCAAGGCCAAGCGCAACATTAACTATCTGACCACCTGTCTAACCTACAGCAACAGTTGCATCAATCCATTCCTCTACACCCTGCTCACCAAGAACTACCAGGAGTACCTCCGTAAAAGACAGAGGACGTGGACAGCTGGCAGCTACCTCAACCGACGGAGCCGCTTCCAGCGGTCGCCCCGTCGCTCCTTGTCCTCCAGCAGTCAGCATTGCACGGAGAGCTTTGTGCTCGCTCACACTTCTCGCACCAACAACAGTAGCCTCTGAGGTAGGTCGTTGACCTTGTCTTTTTGGCCTTCTGTTGTAACTGCATGCTGTTTTCCAGACAGTCTAAGTCAATGTGAAAGATAAAGATCCTGTCTGAATAAAACCAAATCTTCTCCAGTTTACCATCATCTTAGCTCAGTCCAGCGGGTCTGTTTTGAATCAGCCTTAGCCAGACTGTTTTAATTTTGCGGGCTTGGGTCTGATTTTCGGATCGCTCTTGTCGCTGCAAAGGGCTACAGCTGAGATATGAGAACTTGAAATGCTTGATGGATTTTTGGTTGCTTATTGTGCTCATTAAACAGCCTTAATGTTCAAAATACACATACAGTATAAATGAGACATTATAAAGAGACATTAAAAAAATGTAATGCTTGCTTTGAGTAGCATTTTAAAGGAGAAATTTTAACACGAGTCAACATTATATTTAATTGTGTGACAAAACCTTTATTTATTTATTATAAAGGATAATGCTTGCAAATTATGACAGGTTTAAGTAGATCAGACATTTTGTAAAAGAAAATTCATTCTGGAACATAACTATGGAATGGAATTTGTGTCTCGAGATTTGTTCGTAATTGGTTCATAGATAATTGGTTATAGTGCAACTGCTGGTCCAGGTGAAATAGGCCAGTTGATAATTAGGTTCCTCTGATTGGATCTCAGCACCAAATTACTCTCCAGTCAGCAGAACTGATACCTGAATGCCTGCATTGTATGAATGACAGTAGACTGAAAGAATAATGTTCTAACAAGGCTGGAACAGGCTATGAGAATGGTTGAGTTAGGAAGAAAATGTGCTAACATTATCAACAATGAATTACTCTCTGTGTCTTTCTGCAATAACTCTGTCTGGAATCACTCAGGAAAAAGGACAACAAAACTCCCCCCAGATTAGAACTTGATCTTATCATACAATTTATTTTAATTTCCCAGCAAATTACTAAATTAAAAACAGAATGGAGAAAGATAAGTGAAAAAGAGCATACTAACGCTCCTTATGTTATATTCATTAAGATTACTCGGATCCAATTCCTGTTTCAGTGTGACTCATTCAGCTTTGCATTTAGTGTCAGCTGAGCACATTTTTGTCATTAGGTTTTTTTTAAAATTATTATTATTTTTATCTACACTAAAAATACAAAAGGTAATGGAATTTAACCTTCTAGATCAGGTTATCAGAGTCTTTCTGTATCATATGCAAAAATCTATGACCATTTATACTGAAGAGTGTCCAAATTGCCAGGGAAAAATGTGCTGGAAAAAATAAATAAATAAAATAAAAGATCACATCATGTTTATGATTAATTTAATTTCAAAGTGCACTCTATAATTATTTAGACAAACTTCTGAGCACCAGACAACCTTAACCCTAACCTAGACTGTCATAAAATCTACATAGCTGCTATTAAATACAAAAATAAATACATAGACTAAATAACCTCAGATCAGTTTTATCCACAGTGAGAAATATTTCCTGAGAGGGTTAGAATGCCACTGCACATATACTGCAGCCTGATACTGTCATGACAATAATTTAATAATTTTTCCAAGCACTGTAAATACAAATCTTTCTAAAATAAATAAATACGGAAATTACTGGAATGATAGTTTGGTAGTTAAAAAAAAAAAAACGTTCATTTTTTTTTTCAAGTCAAGAAAGAAATAAAGAAAAAACAAAGTAACAAAGAAACCATTTCACTGAATTGAAAGCTGAACAAGAAAGTATCAAATTCAAAAAAAAAAAACTGTCAATTCAATCACTGCCATTATTGCAATATTATCACTTCCGAACTCCAAGGTTTATACAAGTTATTTAGTTTCTTTCTTTTTTTTCTTTTTCTTCTAAATGTTGCATTATGCTTCCATTGTCTGACTTCAGAGCGCTACTGAGAGAGGAAATCAGTAAGCACAGAAATGAAACAATTCTTCTGAGGTCTTTCCTCTTGAGTGGATTTTGACAATCTGTCTTTGGAGGGCCACATGACCCATGTTTAGGAAGTGATGGACATTGCCAGAAAGAAGACCTGTGTGTCCCTGCAGCTCTAAAAATAACCTGTCCTCTACAACAAACTCTGCACACAGTACTGCAATGTCTCTATTTGGTGCAGACACTATATCAACATTACACGAAATGATTACTCTTCCCCTGTGCTTTAAATATTGATTCACCACCATTGAGGGTGTTATTGTTATAATTAAGTGGATGTAACAAACATGATCATTTATGTTACAATTATTTAAGCATGTGAACTATAATTCTGAATTCACTATGAGCTAATTCTTTTGCTATAATTTGAATATCTAATTTAAAAAAAGGGAAAAAAGCATGCATACACTGAAAAAAAAACTGAAACAATTTTCACTTGGAAATGGTTAATACATT
>NW_015510736.1:7906-8315 GCF_001515645.1 Sinocyclocheilus grahami
CAAACTATTTTAATGACTTATAAATTAATACACAATGTTTCCATGGCATTGTGCCAAACAACTAAACCATGAAGGTCAACATTTACATCTGCTAACTGTTGCTTATCTATTTTTTTGCATACTAAATTTAGCTACATGACTAGCCAGTGACAGTAGCATGGATTTACCTGAATTTGCATCCATATTATCTTTTACTTAAGGCATAGGAAATAACTGAACAAAAGTCACATTTGGCATTCAAACCAAAAGGAAGTATGAAGACACCACAAAGTGTCCCTGACAAAGCCTAACTCACTAACTAAATTCACCTTAACAAAGTTATTATAGTTAGATTAAAGTTAAATAATAGGACCCCCTTGATAATGGCACTGGTTTCAATCTGGACACCAATCTGTCACTGAGTTAAAGA
>NW_015510736.1:8325-8622 GCF_001515645.1 Sinocyclocheilus grahami
CATCTCATATATTCCAGAACCTCTTCCAGACCATCTTGAGCCTAGCATGAGATACGCCTGGCAGAACAATTGCACGATGATAAACTGTTATGGTCTTTGTAATCCAAAAGTAAGAAGAATGGCACACATTTCCATCAAACTCTATAAAAATAACCCTGGCTTGGTTCAGTAATCAGTGTTGGGCCTGCCTTACTAAAGCCGCAATCATGGATCAATAGACTTAAATTCACATTGATAACACAGAATCTGCACTCTAACATAATAGTGTGAGAAAATTGGCGTAATTTGTTGCATTCT
>NW_015510736.1:10176-11565 GCF_001515645.1 Sinocyclocheilus grahami
CCCTGTCTCGTGTCTTTCAAAGTTCTGTGTGAATGGCTGTTATTTATACTTGCCAAAACTGATTTTTACTTGCATTTGCTGCTTGATGAGTGTTAATTTTACACCCTGACTATGAAAAATTCATTGTTCAGCATTAAGTATGATCTGTGCCTATGGGTAGGATACTGAGATATCGATCACTATTTACAGGACCATGAATTCCTTCTGTTGCGCCATTGATCCGAGTACTGTAAATGTGTCAGGGTTTCCCCTTGCTGAGGACACTGGTGAATGTGTCTTTCTCTGATATTAGAGGGTCACAGAACAGCACAGTTCCATCACCCCACGTCACCCAGCAGGCTACCGCAGTATCTGTCTTGCAAGGCGAGGTGAATGAGCAAGGTCAGGCCATTACAGATAATTGGCACCGCCATCACTCACGCAGCACCTAGCTAGTTTTAATGCACACATATGCGTTAATTACTTTTTGTGAAATAATCAGTGAGGCTCAGATCCCTTCAGTCTTTATCCTGTCAAACTGTACAGGAAACCAGCATGCTGCGCCAAAATGACCAGCCTCTTCCCATAACCCTTTAGTTCTTCCTTTTGCAAGAACTGAAAAACATTGTTATGCAACTTAAGAAACATTCAAGACATCTTATCTTTTCATGTATAAATTTGTCCCCATTTTAGAGGAAAAGAAACTATGCATTTGTATTATTCGCTTGATTATTCTGAAATCTTACACTGAGTTTACATGAAAGCTTTAGTTTTTGTGCTTTGCCAAGTCTTTGGCAATGTAAAACACAACCGCTGAATGATTGATGTTTTAATGGTACTTTCTTGTGCTTGTTTTTCCCTGTGTTATATGATGATGAATGATAAATGTGACTCTAGGGTGAGAGATTACATTGTGTACTACTCTGTCTGAATCATGTGTGTAGTTTTTCCATTCATTTACATTTACATTTACATCTATTCATTTGGCAGACGCTTTTATCCAAAGTGACTTGCAGATGAGGAATACAACAAGCGTTGTATCATATGATGGCAAAAAACATGAAAAGTTCCCGTTATAGGTTTCAGTCATCGTTTCAAAATAGTAAAAAGCTAGGACAGGAGGATAATAAGAGAACAGAAAAAGTGAAGGCATAATTGTATTTATTTATTATTATTATTATTATTATTATTGGAGGCAGTTAGATGCTCACAGAAGAGATGAGTTTTCAGTTGTTTCTTGAAGATTAAAATTTGGTATTAACGCCTATATAGCTGACGTGTGCGAGCTGATAAGCAAAGCACGCAGAGTGGGTTGAGCACGCGGCGGCGCACATGCGCGAGCTTGTCGAGTTAATATCTCTGTAGCATCTGGACAAATCAAACACACAATTTTTCATTTGATTTAACAAA
>NW_015510737.1:0-2977 GCF_001515645.1 Sinocyclocheilus grahami
GAGCCTTTATTGTTAAATACGATTGCCGTTATTATTGAATTTCATTAGTTCCAGTTATGATTTATGCGCGGCTGTTCACGGAAATGTGAGCAAGACACGACAATATCATGATTATGGTTAAATAAGATAAAAGACATAACTAAATTAGGCTACAATTATTTTCATATGAAATATCTTAGCACACCATTAAATATGACATTAAGCGCAACTTAGATTTATATAGTAAAAAGGCTTGACTGCTTCCTTTTGGTGTATATTTGTATACTTTCACCATCTAATCAATCTCAGCATGCGTTAATTTTGTGTCTCTAAACGTTTGCCTCACTAAGGTTAAATTATGCCTACGTCTTTCTTTGGCCTTCGCTCTGGAAGTGATCTGTTGATTCGGCTAAACTTTAATTAAAACTGAAACTAAACTATATAAAAACTCAATAAAAATGTGTTCACAAAATAAAAACTACACAAAAACTAACAAAAATATTAATTAAACTAATAAAACCTAAACTGAATTTTATAGCAAAGTTGAAAACGATATTAAAATAAAACGAATTCAAAACATTCAAAACTATTAATAGCCTTGGTTCTCACGTGTCTTGTGATCATTTACAACATGCTGGGTTTGAACATACAAATTTGAGAGCATTTTTGAGTGGGCTGTTCCTAAATCTTTGCTCCTGAAGTTTATGATATTATGCATGGGTATGCAAACAGACATGCTTCCATTAAGGTTCTTATGGTCATGAAGACATTTCAGGGAATTGTAAAATTGTGATTTATAGCCCTGAAATATTTGTGATACTTGTGGAAATCAGTAAAAACTAAAAAATATAGTGTAATTTTATATAGTGAAAAAAATATTAATTTTAATAAAAATAATAATTATTACTGGCATCTCAAGACACACCATTATTAGTTCTCATGTGTCTTGTGATTGATTACGACACGTTGGGTTTTAAATATGCAAATTTGAGAGCATTTTAGTTAGACTATTCCTTTGATAATACACTGCAATGCGGTTTTAGAATTATTTATATACTATTATATAATAAAAGCTTTTATTTTATGTTCATGTTCATTTTAAGCTTTAGTCATTTTATTTGTGCTTTTGTCATTTTTATCAGTTTTTGCATTTTTAATATTTCTATTGTTAGCTTTAATTTATTTTTATTTCAGTTTTAGTTATTTTAGTACTTAAAGTTTCAACTTATTTCTAACTTGTTTAGCTGCCAGGGCTACATTTCTAATTTTCATTTACGTTTGTCATCTAACATTTATATTTAATTTCAGCTTTGTTTCAGTTAATGTAAACAGTTTTTAAAGTTTTTTTTTTTTTAGTTGTTTTGTTTTTTCGTCATTAATGTCATGTAGGATGTTTAAAAGGTCATGCGACATCTCTCTGTCCTATCAGAGTAAGAACTTGCCGCAGTGCCGCGCTGAATATAACGTCTACAGCACGTTCCAGAGTCACGAGCCGGAGTTCGACTATCTGAAGAGTCTGGAAATCGAGGAAAAGATCAACAAGATCCGCTGGCTTCCTCAGAAAAATGCTGCACACTTCCTGTTGTCCACAAACGGTGAGCTAACAGATGAAATGTGCAGATGTTATTTTAATATTACTTCTATTAATAATTTTTTTAATTGGCTTTCATTTGAATTTTCACATTTTAATAATTTTATGCATTCTTTTTTGTTTTTTGTTTTTTTTATTTGTGTAATTTTAATACTTCTGCTTAAACATGCTTGTGACCCTAGACCACAAAACCAGTCATAAGGGTCAATTTTTTGAAATTGAGATTTATACATAAATAATAATAATAGTAAATTATACAATACATAAGCTGTCCATTGATGTATGGTTTGTTAGGATAGGACAATATTTGGCCAAGATACAACTATTTGAAAATCTGTAATCTGACTGAGAAATACAAACTACTGAGAAAATCATCTTTAAAGTTGTCCAAATGAAGTTCTTAGCCATGCATATTACTAATCAAAAATGAAGTTTTAATATATTTACGGTAGGAAATTTGCAAAATATCTTCATGGAACACTATCTTTACTTAATATCCTAATGATTTTTGGCATAAAAGAAAAATCAATAAATTTGACCCAATGTTTTTTTTTTGACTATTGCTACAAATATACCCCTTTTATTTAAGACTGGTTTTGTGGTCCATGGTCACATTTAAGTGATATCAATTTAATTCCCAAGGCAACATTTCAAATTTTACATTTTTCCATACAATATTATCAATTTATTTTCAGTAGTTCAGTTAATAATAACAGCACCGGTGCAAATACAGACACATTAACACATTTATATGTGTGGGCTGCTCTGTTATCAAATATGTAGATTATTCAATGCTCCATTGCAGATAAAACCATCAAGCTCTGGAAAATCAGTGAACGAGACAAGCGACCAGAGGGTTATAACCTCAAAGAAGAGGATGGCCGCTACAGGCATCCATCATCCCTCACAACACTACGGGTGTGAACACACTCACACACACATTATTGATTTTTAATGCATTAATAAGTCTATAGGAGTAACAGGCTTTGCTCCGCACAGGTTCCAGTGTTCCAGCCGATGGACCTGATGGTGGAGGCGAGTCCGCGGCGGGTTTACTCCAATGCTCACACCTACCACATCAACTCTATCTCTGTCAACAGCGACAACGAGACGTATCTGTCTGCCGATGACCTCCGAATCAATCTGTGGCACCTGGACTTCACCGACCGAAGCTTCAGTATCCTGTTTATCCATTTATTTCTTTATTCATACGCTACTGTTCAAAAGTTAGGGATTGGGAAGGTTTTGCTCACCAAGGCTGCATTTATTTGATCGAAAATTCTGTAATTTAAAATAATTGTTTTCTATTTGAATATATTCTGAAATGTAATTTATTAGGAATGCACGATATTATCGGACTGGTATCGGAATCGGCCGATAATGGCTTTAAATGTAAATATCGGCATC
>NW_015510737.1:10879-11546 GCF_001515645.1 Sinocyclocheilus grahami
TTTAAAAAACATTACAACTCTTACTGATCCCAAACTTTTGAACGGTAGTGTATATCAGCCCTATATTTAAGCATTTTGGTAATAACAGTCATTACCATAAATATGTTGTTTTTTGCCTTCTAAAGGAAGAAATGATTAATCTTCGCCTCATTATCTCATAATTTTTCATCTCTCTGGTCTCAGCGAGGTCATGACGGGCTCTTACAACAACTTCTTCCGGATGTTCAATCGCGACGCCCAGCGTGACGTGACCCTGGAGGCCTCGTGGGAGAACGGCTCCCCTGGATGCCCGCTCAAGACCTGGCGCGTGTGCGCGGGGAGCCGGCGCAAGAGGAGCGAGATCGGCGTCGACTGCCTGGACTTCAGCAGAAAGATCCTCTACACCTCCTGGCATCCTCAGGATAGCATCGTCGCACTGGCCACAGTCAATAACCTTTACATATTCCAGGAGAAAGCCAATTAGGGATTTCGAACGGCTTCGTCCCCATTCCTAGCTCCAAGAGTCAGACGGGATACATGCCAAGCACAACGTCTCTCCTGAAACTCATAGTCTTAATATTAACCACTGTAGTACACAAAAACCTTTGGGTTATTCTATTACGTTAATTGATACACTGTAGACCGGAGGAAGGGATTTTTAGTTGTATTACTGTATTTGTTTTTTTTT
>NW_015510738.1:0-2083 GCF_001515645.1 Sinocyclocheilus grahami
TATATATATAGTTTTTTTTTTTTGATAAAATAATTTCTTCTAAGAAAATAAATGTGCACATATTTCAAATGATTATTTTTAAGAACTGGATTATTTTTATACCAAAGCATTGAAAATGTTTTCACATAAATGTGCACATATTTCAAATGAACTTTTTTTTCAGATTTGGAATGGGTTAAACATTTAGTCGATTACAGAAAATATCTTTTACTAGTAGATATGAAACTAGTCACTTTTTCAAATATTTTTATTACCATTGTATTATTTTATGCTTGTTGTGATTTGTTTTTAATTGCTGTTAACAGGAACAGATTATGTAGCAGTATGTGGTGCGACGTGTGTCGTGGTCAAGAACAAGGCCAGACGGTCAGCAGGTCAAACCAATAGTTGACCAAGTGGATTTCAATGAATCTCTGTGAGCTGTGGTCACTTCACTTTTGTGTTCTACTGGTGCCCTTAAATGAAGACACTCACCAGACCTCACTTGACCTGCTTCAATGTCTGTCCATATGGACATGCCAAAAGCATGCTGTCCTGGGGTCAGAGGGGAAGTGGACGACACACATTTATAGGTCCCTGTAGACTTATATGACATTAAATGATTGGTACTTGAAATCTAAAAGACAGAAATGAATTTGCTTTGGTTTGAACATTGAACCATGACTCAAAGACATTTTTAAATGTTCATAGTGTGTGTGTGCATGTTTGTGTGTTAGCGACAAACAGAAAACAGTCCCTGAGTGATGAATATAGTTGTAAAAGAAAGGCTTTGTCTCAAACCAGCCCTGTTGCGATGAAGCATTGTCACTGGCTGACCTTTTGGGTCAGTGCGAACTCTCCCAGTACCAGAAAGCTGACCACTTTTTCCCACGCATTGTAAAGCTCTTTGTCCCATGCAGAGAGCTGCCATTAACGTTTGAACCTTCCCTTTTGGGCTGCTGCAGTCAGTCACTGGGTCGCAGGGCATCTCCCCGGTACGTTAGATAAAAACCCACCAATAGCTCCCTTGAAAACATGGATAATAAGGATCAGCTAAGCTAACTGTGACAGCGTGGGCCAATTTTCTGGCCTGCTGAGTCTGTAAGGGGTTTTTCTGGAACACACGACTGGAGCCGAGGAGTTTCAATGGAGTGTTTGTGTGAGAGGGAATGCCAAACGGAGTTCAGAACGAGAGTTTGGAAAAAAAAACAAAATCGAGATAGATAGATAGATAGATCTGTAGTATTTTTAAGGCTACTGCAGAACATAATGGCAGAAGTGGAGTCTCTCAGACAGGAAGCATGCTGCCTTTTAATCAGTGACTGAGTGAGAGAAAGCCGGATGCTGCCATGCAAACCCCAATAATGCTAATCACCCTCAGGCTCAGGGTGCTAATGGCGGACCTAGCTCGTTAGCCGAGCGCTAATTAGCGTGCGCGCCGGGGTGGGGGCCGTGAATCACGGGTTGATGTGAATGTCTAATGTGTGAAGCCTCAGCCTTTTTAAAGCTTCTTTACAGTTGGCTAATGCATTAGAGATCTGTGTAACGTGCTCTCTTGTACACACATTAGTACAGTTATAATGCCGCGCAAGCTTTTTCCTGCCTCTTTGTCCTCGCCAGGCGAGACAAGAGGCCAGAGCATTAATTTCCAAAGACAGCCTTTATACCTCCAACAGTACCTTGTCTAGATCATGCCAGGAGTCACGCTGTGGGATGCCAGACGGGGAAAGATAGTTTTGGCCCTCGTACCCTGGCAACTGTCCTCGGAGACAGTGGGTCAACGGCTACAGACTCCCCTTTCCCGGGCCAAGGCTGTGCTGGAGCCCAGACGTGCCTCTGATGAATGAGGCCTGGGTGAAATAAGCAGGCCCTTGATGTTTGAAATAAATCTGACAGGCTTTGCTAGCATAGTCCCAGCCTGGTTTTCATCTGTCTCTGTTATATATTTGCACCATGTAGCGGCATGGCAGCTGATGTCATAATTTACAATCATGCATTGTGTTAGATTAAAAACATCCAGGCTGTAGTTTTAAATGACGTCTCGAACACACACAAAAAACTTTACGTTTTGCACAGTTGGAGGGATGTGAGACCAGATTTTTTT
>NW_015510738.1:3427-3998 GCF_001515645.1 Sinocyclocheilus grahami
AGGTAAGAAATATAATCTTGTTTCTCTTTAAATTACCCCATTTACACGTTTTCCATTCATTTTGATACATTTTGTTTTCATAAAACAAGTCTTGTAAGTAATTTAGCTTCTGAAGTAAATGTATCTTGATTTAACAACATTTAGATATTTACTCTCAAAAGTAAAACAAAAATGAGGAAGAATTTTTTTTTTTTGCAACGTAGCTTAAGTCATTATTTGCTTTAAAAACCATTCCACTGTAACTACAATCTAATTTAATAATTGGCTTGAGAGACACCAGATTTGAATATGCAAATGAGTGCTAAAGCAGAGTAGAAGATTTTCAGGGACGACTTAAATTTGGGCTAATTTTCCACACACAAATTTCTCATTTGAGAAAATTTGTATAATTTACAAATTTCATCTATTCATTCAGCAGACATCATTATCCAAAGTGACTTACAAATGAGAAACATCTCAAGCAATCGGTCATACAGCCAACAGTATTCATTAGTACACTATGTTAAGTATAATCAAGCTTGACACATATGGTACATATTAATTTTAAACAATTCAGTGACCACAATTAATA
>NW_015510738.1:5338-6795 GCF_001515645.1 Sinocyclocheilus grahami
CTGAAAATCTGTGGAATGACTTGAAGACTGCAGTCCACAAACGCTAACCATCAAATTTAAATTTGGGAATCCCTGCATCACATGAACAAACATGAATAAACATAAAAACAGCCATTTTTGGGAATCTGATAACATAATCCAGATGTAATCAGTTACTACCCAGCACTGTTGTCAGGAATACAGTGGACTGCCATGAAAGTTATTCTTCTCTGAAATCACATCGAACACAAGTACAAATAGGCTGCTTTTTCTTTCTTTAATGTGTCACTAACTGGTTTGGCTTCAGCTAAACCGGTGGAAAAACTCATGTCCATGTGCACTATTTGTGTTGCGGCTATAGATTCGCTGCAGTGTTCTTGAGCTCATGGGGTATGAAGCTCTTGTTTGACGAGCTGATCACAGGCTCATTATATTGGCCCCAGGCTTGGGTTTAAGTCAGTGGGGGCCCAAAGTCCCGCTTTTAAACAGTAAGAGATCCAGTTGTTGCTACGGAGATTGTAAACCATGTACAGCTGTGACTTTCCTGTGTATGCATGTGTATGCATGACCAAACCTACAACACGTCTTATTAAAGCAAGATCAACCTTATTTATGATGTTGTTTACTTATGGTAATGTACGATTAAAAACCATTTTACCATGGTAACAATTGTTACCTGCTTTGTTATATAATATGAAAACCAATAAAAACATAATTTACAAATGATTGAGTTAAAGAAAGCCAACATCAGTTGTTAGAGTATAATGTCACATGATTTGCCATAGTATCGCCTTTAAAAATGACCATGATACTCTTAGTTTCCACCAAAATACCACAGTAAAACTGCAGTGTCTTGAGATTAACCATCAGAGTGTCATCAAAAATAAATGACAAAACATTCTGAAAGCTTTTTACACTGATCCCATTTTTATGTACTATGTGTTTTACAGTGGTAACAATAACTCTATCATGGCAGAAATTACTGTAGCTTACCATGGTGAATTTTGTTATTGTTAACTAAAACTAAAAACTATTAAAAAGCATTTTTGGCCATTGAAATAAAGCTGAAATGAAATAGAACATAAGTTTTAGATGAAAAATAAATAAAATGTACAAAGCTTACATTTTCAATGCTACCATGAAATTTAGATTTTTTAATTGCCTTGGCAATTAACTGAAATAAATACGTTTACATTGAACTAGGATAGCTAAAACTGAAGCTGAGAAAAAGTAAAGATATATAGAAATATTAAAAAATAAATAAAAATGACAAAAGCACACAACAAAATTAATAAAGCTGAAAATAAAAATAAAACTATAACAGCATGTAAATAACACTAAAATAATACACAAAAAATTACCAGAAATGTACCATGGGCTTGTGGATATGCACTATGGTAGTACCAAGTTTTTAGGTATGTACCATGGTATATATCATCACAGACCCCTCTCACCCCGGCCACAACCTGTTTGCACTT
>NW_015510738.1:11081-11546 GCF_001515645.1 Sinocyclocheilus grahami
TTTTTTCTCATAATTTTAACAGATTACATAATTTTTCTAGAGTTTTACAGATCTAAACTGAGAACAGATTTTACTGTATATCTTGCAATTAATAATTTTGAGACATAAACTCAGAATTGTCAGAAAAAAAGTCTGAGTTGTGAGATTAAAAGCTGCATTTAGATTTATTCTTTTTTACCCCATGGCAGAAATAAGCTTCCATATTTTCAAGCATGCAAAAATACGGATATAATTTGTGACAAATGAACTAGTCATCAAAATACTACTTTAACATTTTGTAGTCGACCCTCCAAGTCGTTTTCTGTCCCATGGATGGAGGTAGTAGTTTTTAACACGGCATAGGAGCAGACGGTATATTGGGGGAGGAGGTGGTGTGGACGACAAACTCGCTGAAAGTTCTCAAGGAATCATTTCTATTTCACACTCCACTTGGCTGCTGATTTGAGATTGTGTGTTAGCATAACA
>NW_015510739.1:0-293 GCF_001515645.1 Sinocyclocheilus grahami
CAACCTGTTAAATCTGCTGCGTTTCATCTCATTCTGCAGTGCGTTCGGTCTCCGTCGCTCTCTTAAAGTCTCAGCAGGAGTTTCCAGGAACAGCGACACGCTTGTTTGAGACGGAGGACAATCGATCAGTAAAGCTCATGCCTCACACGCTCCTGAAGGACGTTCTCACAGCAAGCACTAAACTGACATAGACACAAACACAGTCAAACTGCAACAGACAGAGCTTCCAGAAAGTGACTGAAACTGTCAGGTTGTGTAATTTACAATTTATAGTATAATACTTTAAAATAATT
>NW_015510739.1:1058-6277 GCF_001515645.1 Sinocyclocheilus grahami
TTGAACTC
Organism: Sinocyclocheilus grahami; assembly: GCF_001515645.1. Classification (NCBI taxonomy): domain Eukaryota; kingdom Metazoa; phylum Chordata; class Actinopteri; order Cypriniformes; family Cyprinidae; genus Sinocyclocheilus; species Sinocyclocheilus grahami. Next base: position 1,067 of record NW_015510739.1, read on the forward strand.
GCGGACCCGACGCCGTTCAATTACGGCCGTAAATAGCAGCCTGGACAAAAGGCAGAAATGAAACTGTCGCGCGAGGAAAAGGGGAAGCTTTGAAACAACTGAAAGGCCTTTAATAACGCGGGCCGAGGCGAATGAATCACGAGCTGACAGACTCCGCTCGACTCAACAAAGACGCGGGAGAATCACAGGGAAAACGAGGAAAGGTCAGAGCCGCTCGTCAGCAGATTCGCCCGGCGTCAACCGAACTCTGCTGAACGTCACTGGAGTTTCTGCCAAACACAAATGTGAAAACTTGCACACAAGAAACTCATGAAGGATGTGTTAGCATCATCATGAATGTCAAAGAAGCTAACAGATAAGTATAGCTTCGAAAAAGTGGTTAACGACGCTACAGGTTAGAGAGCTCAAGCTAATTCAATTAAAGTCTTACATAAACTATTTCAATATTTAATCATTATTTTTGTTAAGCAATGATTCAACAAGTATAATTAACTAAAAATAATTACATGTAATAATTTTAAATGTCAACTAATTAAATTTAATTAATTCAATAATCACATTTTAGTGCCACTGTAGCTGACAGATTGAATGAATTTAACAAATATAATAAAACATAATATTCTTTTAATATTAAGTATAATAATCAAATTAATAATGAAACTAATTTTATAATGATATTAATTAATTAATGAATAAATAAATTAGCTATAGTGCAGCTTTTAGGTTGTAAAATTGATAAGATTATAGAATACATTTCAATAATTATTAATATATAAAAAAGCTAATAAAATTATATAAAATAATATGCATTTACTATACAACTGGAGTATGTTTACATGAACATAATTAATAATACAAATATAATAAAACATTCATTTATTAATAATAAAATTAATTAATTAATGAACAGTGGAATAACAGCAGAGAATTGTACTTTTATTTTTTAATAAATATTAAAATTTATTAAAATAATCATTAATAATAAATATAATTTAAGTTAATAAAAATAAAAATAATGAATTTATAAATAAGTATACTTCCAACAACAACAATATATTCCATTTTAATAATGTAGTCAACTGTAAGGTTGTACAATTAATATAATTATTATATAACTGAAGTATGTTTTAATATAAATGTCATTAAATTAATAAGAAAAATAAATAAATATAAAATACATTCATTAATTGATAATGTTAATTAATAAAAAAGCATAAAACTGTATATTTAAAACAAATACTGGGGAAAGAGTTATTATTTAAAAATTAATTTGTGATATTTGGTTTTCTATAATATTACAGTATTTAGGTTCAGTAATACAATGATGTTATTTCAAGTAATATTCTTTATATTATTATAATATTTGTTCTATTATGTTCTCACTTACTTTCTATGTGTCAAAAACACATAGAAATGAGTCTCTGAGTTTATCTGCATCACATACTGAATTATTTTAAACTTTAACATCTACACATATGGAAGAGAGTTTTTATTCTTTTTTTTGATACTACACATAACAGATATTTCGCAAGCTTTAGGATCTAATATTTCCATCTAGCGCTGAAGATAAACAGCTGATCGAAGCAAAGGAGAAACGTAAAACGACTCGCGTTCCTTCGGGAGGAAACCCACGCCTGAGCGAGACGGATGGTCATGTGACCTTTAATGATCCTACAATCAACAACAAACTGATCAAACACAATGTTTTGATAGGAAAATAAAGCATAAAAGCTAATCAGACCTCATTTATACACAAGAGTTATTCTGAGTCTACACATCATTAGGTTAGTTCTTATATATTTCAGTTTTGTTGTTGGTTTGAGTGTGAGGAAACACAAAAACCATATGCTAGCGCTCGTTCGAGCGACTCGTCGCCGTTAGCATTAAGTAAACGAATGGAAATCCAATGTGCGAATCAATCCTGTGCACTTTCATTACGCAAACTATAATGAGGAGAAATCAATCAATCCATAGATCAATCAAAGCCGACGGGAGCCGTGACCTTTGACCTCTGGCGGCCTGATTTCCCACGAGCCTCTGGAATCTGATCACGTCACGCTTTGATTTGGGTTTCAGTGTTTCTAGAGGCATGATTGGGTGCAAATTACCAGAACAAACACTTTGCATTTTGGTTGCAATTAGGTTACATCACAACACAATATAAAAATAAAAATAAAACATTTTTGAGGCATTTTTACAGTGAAACCGTACACAATTTTTTTGGCAGTTCTGGCTCAGTGTGCTAGATGAAATAACATGAAATAAACTCAAAAAGGAAAAAAATACAATAAAATAAATTAAAAACAAAATATGTATATTTTTAAACAAAATAGAAATTAATTACAATAAAATAACGTAAACCCAAAATAAAACTAAAATAAAATAAAACAAAATAAAGTAAAACCAAAATAAAATAAAACTAAACTAAAATAAAAACAAAATAAAATGAATAACAATAAAATAAAATGAAATAACGTAAAACCAAAATAAAACTAAAATAAAATAAAACCAAAATACAATTACAATAAAATTAAACAAAATAAAGTAAAACCAAAATAAAACTAAACTAAAATTTAATTAAAACAAAATAAAATTAATTAAAATTAAATAAAATTAAATAAAGTAAACCTAAAATAAAACTAAAAGAAAATAAAACAAAATAAAGTAAAGTAAAACAAAATAAAAAATAAAGTAAAACCAAAATAAAAATAAAATAAAATAAAATAAAAACATAATCAAATTTATTGCAATAAAATAAAACAAAATAAAGTAAACCTAAAATAAAAATAAACTAAAATAAAACTAAAATAAAATAAAACTAAAATAAAATAAAACTAAATAAAAACTAAAGTAAAACCAAAATAAAACTAAACTAAAATAAAATAAAAACAAAATACAAATAATTACAATAAAATAAAATTAAATAACGTAAACCCAAAATAAAACTAAAACAAAATAAAGTAAAACCAAAATAAAACTAAAATAAAATAAATAAAGTAAAACCAAAATAAAACTAAACTAAACTAAAATAAAAACAAAATACAATTAATTACAATAAAATAAAATTAAATAACGTAAACCCAAAATAAAACTAAAACTAAATAAAGTAAAACCAAACTAAAACTAAAATAAAATAAAACCAAAATAAAACTAAAATAAAATAAAATAAAAACAAAATACAATTAATTACAATAAAATAAAATGAAATAACGTAAACCCAAAATAAAACTGAAACTAAATAAAGTAAAACCAAAATAAAACTAAAATAAAATAAAACCAAAATAAAACTAAAATAAAATAAAATAAAAACAAAATACAATTAATTACAATAAAATAAAATGAAATAACGTAAACCCCAAATAAAACTAAAATAAAATAAAACAAAATAAAGTAAAACCAAAATAAAACTAAAATAAAATAAAATAAAAACAAAATAAAATTAATTACAATAAAATGAAATGAAATAACGTAAACACAATACAAAACTAAACTAAAATAAAACAAAATGAAATAAAACAAAAACTAAACTAAAATAAAAAAATAAAATAAAACAAAACAATTTAAATCCAAATTAAAACTAAAATTAATTAAAACAAAAAAAAATTATAAATCCAAAATAAAAATAAAATAAAATAAACAAAATAAAACAAAACATAAAGTAAAACCAAAGAAAAACAAAAATACAACTAAACGAAAAACAAAAATAAAATAAAACAAAGTAAAACCAAAATAAAAAACCAAAAATAAAACAATAATATAAAATAAAATTTAATAAACTAAAACCAAAGAAAAAACAAAATACAACTAAACTAAACAAAAAACAAAAATAAAATGAAACAAAGTAAAACCAAAATAAAATGAAACAAAATAAAATATTGATATGAATATAATGTAAGTATTAAGGAAAAAGTGACAGCACAGTCTCTTTTTTTTTACAGAATAAATAAATGTTCTTGTTTTAGCTACTTTGAGAAATGATGTGCGGCTATCGTGGTCAATAGTTTTTGTCCATTTTCTGTTTCTAAAGCTATTGCAGTGAGACTATAACGGACAAATCGTATATAATGTGCATAATGAATGTAATATTAAAATAATATTTTTTTATTCAATGTACATAATCAAAAGTATATGTTAAACTAATATTAGTAATATTGTTTAAAAATTATAATTCTCATTACACAATTAATCATTTACATAAAATAAATTAACAAATTAAAATAGTTGGAAAATATTGTACTTTTATATAATGTACATAACAATTAATTAGCGTTATATATTGTGCATAATCTATCAACCAATCTATCTTAATGTACATAAAACAGTTCAATATAATTTAAAATAAATAATTAAACAATCATAATAATATGAACAACACTGAACAAACCTGCTATCCATATTTAAGTCTGTACTTAAATATTAGCTTTGATTGGAGAGGGAATGACAACAACACAAATTATGTTTGTTTTACACATAAACGTGTCTTTGCTGTTCTGAATACATGGTAAGGATTTGTTGTGGCTTGAGGGGAACTAAAATGCATCTTTATAATAAGTATCATAACAATTTGGTTTGATTTACTGGTATTTCTGAGTGTAATAACACAACGAGACGTAAACGCAGATGACGCCGGTCTGTGTTTTGGCTCTGAACGACGGTGCAGCGTCTTTTCTGGAAACATGGTTAGTAACGTGGAGAGACAGAGGAGTGTGATGGAGCTGATGAAGAGCCAAACTCAGCGTCTCTCCCACGTCTGACAGATGCAGCGCTCGGTGAGTCAGACCGGCTCGATCCAGACTGAACCACGTCAGCCGGTCTGGGTCAGGAGAGCAGCTTCAGCTCAGACTGACAGACTGAGACGTGTGAGTGATTACACTGTATAACGTCCCTAAACATAATCATGTGTTCAGCTTAGGCATGAAAAATCACTCTCGCTTTATTGATCGCAAATCAACATCTAATGGAGAACTTTACCTTATTAGCTTAACAATATATTGAAAACTTGAACATTTGGAAAATTTAAATATTCACAATTTATATTTATCATTTTTATATTTAAATACTCATTTTAAAAATGTATATTTTACATACTTAAAGTAAAAAAACCTATATAAAAAAATTTAATGGACAAAAGCATTAAACAAAAACACTAAACCAAAATCAATATGAAAAAAAATAAAATTATTGATATTATATTATATTAAAATAATACCG
>NW_015510739.1:6458-7723 GCF_001515645.1 Sinocyclocheilus grahami
TTAGTTACATATGGTTTAAGTTGACGTATTAAAAGTACTAAAACTAAAAAAAATAATATACAATAAAATTTAAACAAAATTATGGAAACTTAAATGAAAACTGAAAATACAAAAATTCAAACAAATTCTAAATAATATACTAATAACACTGATTATATAAATTTTTTAGAATGATCACATTTAAAAATAAAGTAAAACTAAGTATTTTAAGGTACTTTGCTACATTTCCAGTTGCAAGTATTAAAATTACTAAAACTAATAATAAATGGTCAAAAACTAAATAACTAAGATTAAAAGGAAACTAAATATATAATAAAGCTAATTAAAAATATATACTATATTACATACTAAAATAACAGATTATACTAAAAATATTGTTTTAATAAAGCAAAACAAGATTTTTAAAGGAAAAACTTAATTATTGTATTATTTTTAAGTATTAATGTACCTGTACTCTAGCAACATTTCCAATTTTTCATACGGTTTAATTTTGAAATTACTAAAACTAAAAATAATGTTTTAGTATAATAAAGCAAAATGTTAAAAAAAGTGTTAATGTAGTTAAGTTGCCCTATTTTTTCCAGCTGACTGCGTCTGTTTTTGTGCAATCGTTGTTCCTGTGAGAAAAGCTGAGCTTTCAAACAGAAGAACTCTCCTCTTTCACGCTTTCAGAGGAACGCATTTCCATCTAAGAGCTCCTGTGAAAGCGTATATAAACACACAGCTATAGGCTACACGACACCAGAGAGGGAATATAATGTGACTCGCGGCCCTCGGCATCAAAGCATTCCTCCACGGATCCCGCAGGTGAGGAAATCCACGGAGAAACTCCATTAGGAATTAAACATTCATGTTCTGACTAGCATTAGCGGTGTCCTAAAGCGTTCACGCTTTGAACTTTAAAGTTATGTCAGTGTTTGGTCTCCGTTTCAAGTTTTCGAACTAGCGCTAGTGCCAAAACTGGCTAATTTATTGTTTTATTTTGCAATTTTATACCGTTATAAGCCTTTGTTCGGCCACTGTGACAATTAACTAAGCAGCTAACGTTAGTCAAACGAAACTAAAGCAAAATAAAATGAACATTTCCTCTCGGAAGCCGTTGTTTTGCAATTAGCGCATATGCTACGACACCTTGAGCTTTGGTCCTAATGTTAACGTTGTGATTTCTAGGGTTTCAAAAGTCATGGAAAACTTGGGAAATTCAGGAGAGTTAAAATTGTGGGAGTAGATTACATACAAAGTCAATGCAAAGACACGAATTTGCA
>NW_015510739.1:8712-9467 GCF_001515645.1 Sinocyclocheilus grahami
ACTGTTTTAGTGCAGGCGCTGGAGAAGAGAAACGTGTAAATATAAACAATAAGCAGCGTGGCAGGAAGGCGGTGGGCGTGACGGTCTGGAGAGTCCCTCAGAGCATTAGCGGCTAATACTAGCGCCGCGAGGAGACCGAGAGTATAAATTTAGACCGTCTCCAGTGTGTCAGTGTGAAATCGAGCCACCGGGTGGGTGTTGATATTCACACCCATCGCTTTCATTTCCATCTAGCCGAGGCGTCGAGATAGAGGAGGCTACTTCTGTTCCGTCACTACGACACGAAACTAGTGGCTTGATTCGCCTTGCTTTCATCCATCAACACAGAGACTGAAGATACAAGACAAGAGAGTTTCCAGGTGCCAGATCCTTCCTGGCTAATTAGGAAAGGGTTTGCTCATTCTGTGGTTTGGCTGACAGCGGATGCTAGCTAGCGATAATGGCTAGCGGCGGTGGATATCGGTGTCATTTTGATGCAGCATTTTCCACTTTATTTGAGCAGGAAACAAACTGGTCAATGTGAAATCAACAGCACCACAATAATACAAAACAAATTTATTAAAATAAAAATGATGAACCATTTTTCAAAGAGTGTGACAATTACATATTTAAATATTAATATTAATTTACATATATAAAGTCAATAAATTGCATAAATCATTGATTTTGTTGTTGTTTCAATAATAATAATTTAATAAATTAAAACTGACAATAAATAATTGTTATTTGTATTACGTTAACAACAACAACAACAA
>NW_015510740.1:0-1034 GCF_001515645.1 Sinocyclocheilus grahami
GGCTTTCATTATCTCAAAACCAGCCAGTACACAGAATGCAAATGAGTAGTCTGAGTATCCGGCTGCATTTGAAGTTTTACACCATCCCATCAAAAAGCACGGCCAGAATTAGTGTTTAGGACACTAAAAATAGCTCTGGACATTTTGGATGACTTAACAGTCCATGAGATGTGCTGATTATGTTGCTTTATGTATAAAATCTCTCACTGTTTCTCTCTTTCTGGTTCTGTCAGTATGTACGGAGTTGCATTATGCTGGGTCGGTTGCCAAACCTCATGCTTATGTCCAAGGACAGTCTTTACTCTCAGCTGCCTATGGACAACTTCACCATGCCCTCCTACGCCCGCCGCATCTCCACCGCCACGCCTTACATGAACGGAGAGGCCTCCACCAAATCACTCTGGACCATTAACAGCACTCTAAGGATACGCGTCCTTTGTGCCACATACGTTAATGTGAATATTCGGGACATTGACAAGGTGCTTAGCTGATGTCTTTTTGTATTCTGAAAGTCTTTTATTATGAAAAAACGAATGGGAAGTGTTTAGTAAGATAGCAGAAGTTTCATACCATTAAAGAACAGGAAGCTGTTTGTGTGTTTCTTCTTATAATTTTCTGCACTAGCATTTACTTGATCTAAGAGGCTGTTTGCTCATTGGTTTTTACCTTTTGTTTCAGATTTATGTGCGGACAGGGATCTACCATGGTGGAGAACAGTTGTGTGATAATGTCAATACACAGCGTGTGCCGTGTTCAAACCCAAGGTACCATGCGATCACTGGTCCTGTCTGATACTACAGTTGATTAATTACTGAGTGAAAGTGTTGACTTTTTATCTCATAATTCTTTCTTTCTCGCAATTATGAGTATATGTGTCTTGCAATTTTGAGTTAACATTAGTTTATATCTCTTTTAACAGGAGCCTAATTTCATGGATGAAAGCATCTGTCAAAGTGCATATTTTGTTCAATAAATTTTTTTGGTGCATTCCATTTCATATTCATATTAATGTACAGAATCACATATTATGTTCA